>NC_062189.1:18494018-18501518 GCF_912470025.1 Vespa velutina
ATAATTTGTTCGTAGTGATACGTACGAATTAAAGTCCAGTCACGAACGGATTAAACCGGATTCAGAATTTTCTTTTTGTAAAACGAGGAGGAGCTGTTTTGTATCGTTGTGCTCACATACATATATGCATTCCTAGATCTCCTTCGATTTCTACCTACCAACCTACCAACCTACTTACTTACCTACCTACCTACCTACCTACCTACCTACCTACCTACCTAGATTTCCTTCTATTTGCAATAAAGTAAATATCCTCGTTCGTTCTATCGTTGATAGAAACGTGGAAGTAGGAATTCAGAGTAGAGGGAAAAGGGGTATCCAGAAGAGTAGCATTGTGTTGTCGAGTTCCATTGTGTATGCTATTGGTAAACGGACTTCATACATTTTCCGCTAACGGAGAAAAACGGAGCTACGAGAACGTAATTGCGGAATCCGCATGTTACAATCGCGATAACGTTGCTCCTTCGTCTCGATTACCATTGAGATTTCGACGTATTCGTTCAGATTTAAATTGTTCTCTATATTACCGATACTATAGAGATTCTCAATACATTTAGCCGAAGAAGAAGAAATAAAAAAAAAAAAAAAAAAAAAAAAAAAAGAAGAAAAAGAAAAAATAATATAAAAAATATTTCCCTGATATAAACAAAAAAGTGAATTTGTATATCAACGAAATTATAATACTTATTTATTACATTTTATTTATTTATTTATTTATTTATTTATATATAAATATATATAATATATATATTTATATTTGTTTAATCGTTAATCGATAAAGAAAAATCAATATTATATTATAGTTAAATTGAACTTTAACTTATAATATATATATATATATATATATATATATATATATATATATATAAATCCGAAATAATCGTAAACAATCGGAAAATTCATGAATCGTTACGTTGCTCGTGATATAGGAAATAGCGATGGTAATGGTGGTGGCGATGGTGATGGTGATATTGGTGGTGGTGATGTTGGTGGTAGCAATAATGGTAGTGGAAGAAGAGGAAGGAAGGATAGGAAGAGAGAAGAGGAATATGCGTGAACATCGATCGCCGATCGTCCTCTCGGTGCCAGACACCGGAAGGTCCTATCGCGGAGAGCGGACCGAACGATTCCCATCGTCGTCCTTGATAGGCGTTCGTGAATTACTCGACCGTTCGACGGGATATCGTGCCACTGATATTGGATCGCCGTTTTTCCCCTCTTCCACTTTTCCCCTTCCTTCCCCAATTCTTTCTCTCTTCCTCTTCCTCCGCTTCCTCTTGCGTGGCTCTCTCATCTCTCGACGGATCGCGTCGTCGCGAATTTATCCGCGAAAAAGTGGAAGCTCGTTTCGATTCTCGACAGTTCGGCACTTTTTTTCTTTCTTTTTTTTTTTTCTTTTTATTAGCGACTTCCCCCCTTCCCCCCACCCCCACCCACCCCTTCCCCCTCTCTTTCTCTCTCTCTCTTTTTCTCTCATTCATTTATCTATCTATCTATCTGTATCTAACTATGTATATATCTCTCTTTCTATCTGGTCATTGTTTCATCCTTCTTATCGTTTCCTAGCTAAACAATATTTTCTCTCTCTCTCTCTCTCTCTCTCTCTCTCTCTTTTTTCTTTTTCTTTTCTATTTCATTTCAGTCCAATTTAAAAAGTCCAAAAAGAAATTGCAATAATCGCCTTCTCTCTTCTAGTATTATCACAAGGCCCATTAAATTTTGTATCAAAGTATTTATATGATCCTTTTCGTATAATAATTGTCTCGATCGGTACTATTCGATAAGTTCGATGAAACGATAAAATGAAGAAGGAGAAATGAAGTAAAGAGATAAATAAAGAAGGAAAAATAGGAAGGAAGGAAGAAAGAAATGAAGAAAGTCAGTACGGTTACTGACCGAATCCTTTTCTTCGATAGCACTGGAAAAAGGGCAATGTCTGGTTAAACACGAAGAGCTCATGGGCGCTGTATTAGCTCACGATATATAGTGGCCTTAAGGAAGGACTTACTCTATCGAAAGGGACGATCATCACGTGGGAGTTAAAAGGAAAAAAGAGAAAAAAGAAAAAGTGGATCCAACTAGTACCCCCTTACTTGTTGTAAATGAAAAAAGGAACTCTTTCTCTCTCTCTCTCTCTCTCTCTCTCTCTTTCTCTTTATCTATCTATCTATCTATTTATCTCGAACAACGTTGCTCTTATATACTTTTGTTTATATCGTCTTTAAAGGTATATCTTTAACCTATTTAACTTATCTTCCTCTTCTTATCATTGTTCTTCTCTTTCCTTCTTTTTCTTTTTTTCGTCTTTTCTCATTCTTTCAATCTTGAACGCGATATGGATCCATGTCGCGGAGAAAGTGGTTTCGTTACATCGAACCTTCGCCAAAGTTTAATGCACCTTTTCTTCTCTCTCTCTCTTTCTCTCTCTTTCTATCTCTTTCTTGTCTTCTTTATCTCTTATTTTCTCTCTCTCAAACGTTTACTTACCACCCACCCAACCAACCAACTAACCAACGAAAACGCCAGTCTGGCGCCACAGGAACTTCTCTCTGTCGAATCCTTTTTCATTTCTATATATGTATATATATATATACGTACATATATGTATATATATATATATATATATATATTTTATACATTTCCTACTACTTTCGATCTTCTCTCTTTCTCTCTCTGTTTTTTTCTATCTCTTTCCTTTGCTTTCTTCTATCTAGGTTCGTCTATCTCAGCACAAATGTATCTCCCTCTCTCTCTCTCTCTCTCTCTCTCTTTCTCTCCTTCTTTCTCTATCCCTTTCTCTTTGTCTATATCGATCGTTGCACTTTCCATACTTTTTCGTTCTTTTCTCGGTTTCTTACGGGCATCGAGCTTTGTCTCTTTATCGCCGATCTGTCTCGAAGCAAAACTCTCGTTCCTCATCTTTCTCTGCTCATTTTTCTCTTACATTTTTCACCTACATTCCCTCCTTTCCTCTCTGTCTCTGTCTTTCTTTCTTTCTCTCTCTCTCCCTCTCTCTCTCTCTCTCTCTCTCTCTCTCTCTCTTACATTAGCCGCTTTCATTTTACGACGTAGCAGTCTTAAGAACGATCTTTTCTATATGTACGAAACACCGATTACTCTTTCTCTTTCTCTCTCTCTCTCTCTCTCTCTCTCTCTCTCTCTCTCTTTCTCTTTCTCTCTCTGTCTATCTATCTATCTGTCTGTCTTTCTCTCTCTCCCTCTTGGATATTTCTTCATCCCTATTCAAAGTTTCATCTCCGTGTTACTAATCTTTTGCTATATCTCTCGATACCTCGTAAGCTCTGCGGATCCTTTACGTTTGATCTTTTACTCTCTTCTTGCGAATAGATGATAATGTTTTTCTCATAATTTTCTTACATCCAGTATCTCTCTATCCCTTATTTTCTCTGATTTTCTTTTTCCTTTTTCTTTTTTTTTTTTTTTTTTTTTTTTTTTTCCTTTGCTTTTCCTTTTTAAATAAAATCGTAACGGATGAATATATATATATATATATTTCGCATAATAGTAAAAATGGCACATTCATTGCGTTATAATTGAAAAAAGTTACGACGGTGAAATATTTTTTAAATTAGATCAATAATTTTTTTAATACAACGTATAACCTTTCGTATAACGAATTAATTGTGATCAATTTTCTTTCTTTTTTGTTTATAATATAATAAATCTCAAATTTAATCGATTTAATGATTAAATTTTAATCATTTTTAATTAAAATTGATATGTCAATCGATTAAAATCGATTTTAAATATGATTTTATTTACTTATTTTTGTCATTGTTCTTTTGTAGTTATGCATGATATAAAAGGAAAGAAAATTTTTAAGAAAAAAAGGAGAAACAGAGGAAAAGATTGAACAAAAATAAATATGAAAAGATTTAAGATAAATTAGAATGGTCATGAGATTGACCTCTCCTCATCTACTAGGGTCATCTTCTCTCGTATATTAATAATAGATCCAGGAGATAGAGACAAATGATCCGACACGAAGACACTTGAGAAATGAGAACGAATCCGTTCTTTCCGGGTAATGTTCCGCGTGATACTTTGTCCTATGCATGTTGCTCGGTGATGCGTAAAAATCTTAGAATTTCCTTTCCTTTTATAAATGGCAATGTCGATAATGGCGATATAAATGTTTGTCAATTAATTAATTAATTTATTTTCTTTTTTTTTCTTTTCTCTACGAGCGTATGACGATACAATTCATTCGGATATTTTACAATTAACGGAGTTCATCAAATATAATATTTCGTCGTATTTCGTTAAATCAACGAAAGAAAAAAAAGAACAAACGAACAAACAAACAAACAAATAAACGAAAGAGAGAGAGAGAGAGAGAGAGAGAGAGAGAGAGAGAGAGAGAAAAGGAAGACTCTCGAAAAATAATTCTCGTAAAATAATTTACTCGTTTGTTTATTTCGTCGAATATGTCACGTTCTTTTTTTTTTCTTTTTTTTTTCTTTTTTAATTTTGTGGATCGTTCTTTTTCTCTTTTTTTTTTTTTTTCTTTTTTTTTTTTTTATTTTTCACGCTGATCTATTTTGTCGGTGTCGCTATAGGAAAGGTCATTGACATTTGGCAAGCACGCTGAACCACATAATTTCTCAGACAAACACATCTTGTTCGTCTTTTTATAGCGGAAACGGAGGTATAACAATAACAATAACAACAACAACAACAACAACAACAACAAAAAAGGAAACGAAGAAAGAAAAGTCGCAACTTGTTTCTAGAAAATGTAGTTCACCTATATAAATTCATGGTAATCGACTCGTTTAAAGAGAACACGAAGAAAAAGTTCTCTCGCTCGTCGAGACACCTTTATTAACATTACTAATCAGAAACACGTTACATGACGATACACTGGCACTCAAAGTATTTACATTAATTATATATTATTATTCTGTTGTAACAGAAGAGAGAAGAATGAGTTTTGAAACAATTTAAAAAGATTTAATCTCTACGTTTTTTTCTTGTTTCTCTCTTTCTTTCTCTCTCTCTCTCTCTCTCTCTCTCTCTCTTTCTCACTCTTTCTCTCTGTTTCACACTTTTTTTTCTTTTTAACGAATTTATAATATTTTTCTTTTGTAAGATTCGTTAGAAAAACAAAACAAAAAAAAAGGAAAAAAGAGTAGAAAAAAAAAACGTTCAACGAAGAAACGATTTGTAATTTATTGAAAATTACAAAAAAAGAAAAAAAAAAAAAAAAAAAAAAAGAAGAAGAAAAAAAAAGACGGAGCGAGAAAAAGAAAATAAAGGAAAAAAATGTTCGTCAGTCGATCGCATCAGTCAGAGACCAAGAAGCATTATATTCGATTACCGACAGATTTATTCCGCTATCTCGAAAAGCACGAACGTAGCGAGGAAGAGAGGGATTTAATTTCGTCCAACCGGTTGCACACACGGTTGCGTATAAAGCTTCTCGTAAAATAAAAGGCAGAAAGAGAGAAAGAGAAAGAGAGAGAAAAAGAGAGAGAGAAAGGAAGAGGCAAGGTTGAGAATTTTGCGGCGAATGTTTCCGTACTACGTACAACACTACTTCACACTACGTATTTGTCACTACCACTGGAAAAAATTACATACGTATGTATATATGTATATGTATATGTATACGTATATAGTAAGAAGCAGCAGATCTACTTCAACGTTATACACACACACACACACACATAAATACACATATATATATATATATATATATATATATATATATATATACAATATATATACAGAAAAACACAGACACATAAACACATGAGCAAACCCTTTTCGCGGCCCGAGGGTAACGACTGGAAATACTTTTCCCAGTGCACGTTCACTTTAAAGGATTGACCATGGGAGTAAAAGAAAGCATCCAAGGAATAGCTTAGAGGAAAGGCCCGTTTTACTCGCGTTTTCGCATGCTTTTCTAACGGCAATCTAATGCAGGGATTCACACGAACGATTTCCACTTTTCTCTCTTTCGCTTTTACTCTATCTCTTTCTCTCTCTCTCTCTCTCTCTCTCTGTCTCTCTCTGTCTCTCTCTTTCTCACACACACACATTCTCTTTCTTTCATTCTCTTTTTCTATCTATCTGTCTGTCTATCAATCTCATCTCTCGTCTTTGTTTTCTTTTCTTCTCAATAAATTCGTCTGAACTTTATCGAAAATCGATCGGATTTTTCGATGATCCTTTCCCTATCTTTATGCCTATACAAACATTGACTTTTTCCGATAACCTACCACAAGTCAACATCGATTGGGATAAAAGGTAGATATTGAACAATTTTTTAATAATAATTTTTCCTATTCATATATACCATTCATATGTATATACTTTTTTGCGTTTTCTTTTTTTCTCCTTTTTTGTTTTTTTTTTTTTTTTTTTTTTTTTTTTTTTTTTTTTTTTTTTTTTGTATTTATTTTCACTGTACGTAGTTATGGATAGATACGTATACATTGATATTCTCTGAATTGTTTTTTTATCCTTTTTCCTTTCTCTCTTTTCTTGTTTTATTTTTCAACGATGATAGTATAGGGAAAGATAAAGAAAGATATTGAAAGAAATTTTTCCCGATCGTCATTTTTCATATTCGTAATTATTCTCCTTCGTTATGCGTTAGGATATATATTGATGGTATATGTTATTTAATAATGATTACGAATATATCAAATATTTATTATCGAAAGATCTTCATATTGATATCAAAAAATAAGGTATTCTATAAGCTGCGAATTTTTACAATGTTAAAGAAACAAATAAGAATATCTTTCTCTCTATCTTTCTATCTCTCTCTCTCTCTCTTTCTCTCTATTTCTCTATCTATATATCTCTCTTTCCCCCTCCTTTTTCTTCATAATAACTCAAGACTAAGAAACGTTTGGAAGCTTAAGTTCTCTAAGAAGAACCAATTAAGATAGCACTTGTAAGCGGATTACTCCGTATTATGGCGCTCTCGATGGCCATGGAGAAAGTGACAAAATGTTGAACTCTCATCTTTAGTATTCAAGAGAAGTAAAAGAGATTTCCTTTTTTTATCTTTCTTTTCTTTTTTTATTTATTTATTTTTTTCTTTCCTTTAACGGAGCAAAGAGAAATACGAGCGAGAGAAAGAGAGAGAGAGAGAGAGATATGAAATAAGTGACGAAAGATTGATAAATGTGTCCTAAACACTCGAATGTATCGAATATATATATATATATATATATTCTCTCACGTCTCCTATGAGAAATATTTCAGGCAACGAAAATTATAGAAACATGTTGGAAACCGTGCTCGAAATAGTAACACAATTGTTTTCAACGTTTGTTGCACACTTGTCGTGGGTAGGAGAAACGAGTTTTGAATAAATATAAATGGGCTCTCGTATATTTGGAGCGTGAAATTAACAGATTTTTAAAAAGGGCCGAGTTTACGCGATAACGTAATACGTACAACATAAAATTGTGTAATAATCTTTAATATATGTATATATTATGTATATATATATATATAGGT
>NC_062189.1:18506518-18611518 GCF_912470025.1 Vespa velutina
TTGGAACGAAACATTTACCAATTTTTAATTTTCTTCTTTCTTTTTCTTTTTTTTTTCTTTCCTTTTCTTTTCTTTTCTTTTCTTTTCTTTTTCCAGAGAAACCATTAATTTTCAAGAAGAAAAGAAAAAGACTTGAAGCGAGATTATTTTCAAGACCGATTCCGTCCTCTGCTTATGCAGGGACATATCTATAGGTATATATGTATATATATATATATAAATATATAAATATATATGTACTTTTTAGTCGTAAGATTCGTGCGGTCTCGCAATACGAGATAAGAACTTCTCGAATTACTCAAAGTTAATGCCGCGACATAAACGCGAGAACTTTTAACATTATGGCGACGGGAACCGTGGTCCCTTAGATCTACCCTCAGAAGATTTGTATGGAGTCTTTCGGTTTATTCGGTTACTACCTCTCTCGCGTCTAAGTTACACCGTAACATTTCTGTTTTTCTATGAAAATTGTTAAAGTTTTCACTCGAATCAAATTCGAAAAGCTAAAAAACCTTTCTGACGTCTATCTGTTTTTCTTTTTATTTTTTTTATTTTTTTATTTTTTTTTTTTTTTTTTTTTCATATATTTTCAATGTTCCCTTGAAAAAAAATTTTTGTGCTGTCGATCTTAATTTTTTCTTCTCTTCTTTTCTTTTTTTTTCTCTTCTCTTCGTTGAAAACACTTAATAATAATAATAATAATAATAATAATAATAATAATAATAATAATAATAATGATAATAATAATAATAATAATAATTCGTAATTATTTTATTAATGAAGAAAATAAAGAAAATTAATGTCACATACGATACGTCGAAATTAACAAGAATTCATTTCAATATCATACATTAATTAATCTATTATCTATAACCGATAGGAAAAACAATCGGCCATCGGTTTAATTCTTATTATTTTTAAAAACAACAAACGATTTACCGTCAAATCCAAATTAGTTGGGATTCTTTAAAAAAAAAAGAAGAAAAAAAAAAAAAGAAAAAAGGAAAAAAAACCAAAAGAAAAGGTTAGGAAAAACGAAATTCCATTATTTGGAAATCGTTTCATATCAACCCCTTTTGCTATCCTTTCTAGGGGTAAAAATTTCGACTGGGGAAAGTAACAAAAAATCAATGAGCGAAAGGAAAGAGCAAAAAAGAAGAATGGAATGAGATAGAGAGAGAGAGAGAGAGAGGGAGAGGGAAAAAGAGAAAAAGAGAAAAAGAGATAGAGACAGACAGACAGACAGACAGACAGACAGACAGAAAGAGAGAGAGAGAGAGAGAGAGAGAAAGAAAGAGAGAGAAAAAGAGAGATAGATAGAAGTTGGCCGGTGAAACGTTTCACTGTAGAGAGGTTTCTGCGGTTGGAAGAGCTTCGCCAGGAATGGCAAAGCCAACGAAGCGTTAAAGCCGGCCTCGCGAAAGCAAGACCTCGATTCTCTTTCCAACCCCTTTTCTCTCCCTCTCTCTCTCTCTCTCTCTCCCTCTCTCTCTTTCTCTCTTACTCTCTCTTTCGTTCTTTTCAAGCACCGATGCAAGCAGCCACCTTGTATCAGGATTCTAACGAAAGAATCCGCAATAAATCAGGCTCGAGAAGGACGCGAGCCATTTTACGCATGAACGGTATCATCTTCTACTCGACCTTACTCATGAAACTCACCCTTCTCGCACGTCTCTCTCTCTCTCTCTCTCTCTCTCTCTCTCTCTCTCTCTCTTTCTCTCTGTCTGTCTTTTTTGCTCTCTATCTATCTCTCTGTTTTAAGGAGTTACGGTGTTCGGTGTTTTTCTTTCTTTCGTAAACACGTAACATACCTCGTTTCATCTAATTGTCTTCCTGCTTGATACATTTCTTTTTCTTTTTTATTTTCTTTTCTTCCTTTTTTTCTTTCTCTCTCTCTCTCTCTCTCTCTCTCTCTTTCTCTCTTTCTCTCTCTCTCTCTTTGGTTTTTCTTTTTTTTTTTTCGTTTCCATTTGTTTTTTTTTTTTTCTTCCTCTTTTTACTCGATTGATATTAAACTTTGATAAGATCACTACATTGATCCTTCATGTATTAATTATCGCGAGTATATTTTTGTCCAATTGAATCGATCTCGAATAAATATTTATTTATCTAATACTTGATAATTATTTTTTTTTTTTTCTTTTTTTTTGGTAGATGATATAAATCTTCTTTTTTTATATATATATATATATATATTTCTATCTTTTTTTTATTTTTTTTGACATTGAAAAGTATGCTTTCAAGCATTACAAAAATTTGTCCTTTCAATAGATTTTATTAATATCGTACATACCTGAAATACCGATACTTTTTATAATTTTTCTTTTTTTTGTTCTCCCCCCCTCTCTCTCTCTCTCTCTCTCTCTCTCTTTTACGCAACGATGAAACTACATACTATCGTACTTTTTAATTATTTAACTTTATTCTTACCTGAAAAGTATACTTTTAACATTGCAAAATTTATCAGTCGTTTTAATTAATATTACATATCTGTACACACATATATATATATATATATATATATTTTTTTTACATTTTTTGCAATATATTTTCGAAATGTATAAAATATTAATTTTGAAAGAGAAAAAAGAAAAATGAAAAACGAAAAAAGAAAAGAAATATATATATATATATTATACATATACGTACATTGATAAAGAGATTCGATATAATTTATTCTTTGACATTAAAATATTGTCTCCTTTTTTTAGCCCTACGTAATAATTCACTGGATATATACGTACATGTAACTTTCTCTCCTAATCTCTCTCTCTCTCTCTCTCTCTCTCTCTCTCTCTCTCTCTCTCTCTTTATTTTCTTTCCTTTTCTTTTCCTTTTTTTTTTTTTGTTTTCAAACGAGAGTTAAGTGTTTGACGCGCGTCTTGGTGCGGTATAAGCGACAGTACACCTCTTTAGTTCCACTTCATCCTTCTTTCTTTCCAACCGCGCTCCTTGCCGACCTCTCTTAGTGCTTTATCCTTAACACGCGTTCGCAATAGCGAGAACGAAAAAGGATGAAGGTAGATGGAAGAACAACGAATGCAAATCCGTGCCGTTTCTCCTCGTGGATTTTTCTCCGTGCGAACATGGAAGGAGACTTCTTCTTGGGATAAGCGTCGCGCGCCGGTTAAACTCTCACAAAGAGATCTTTCTTATATATTTTTTCTTTTTCTTTTTTTTTTGCTTCCTTCCTTCCTTTCTCTCTCTCTCTCTCTCTCTCTCTCTCTCTCTCTCTATTTTTTATTCCTTTTCTTTCCCTTTTTTTTTTTTTTCATTTCTCTTCATCCCTGCATCCTAAAAACATTCCAACTCTTTTGCCATTTCGTCTTTAAATAAAAATCGAACATTACGAATATTTGCGAAAATTAAGTTGCGAATTTAACAAGAGTTTTTTTTCATTTTTCTTCTGTTTTTCTTTTTTTTTTCTTTTTTTTTTTTCTTTTTTTTTTTCTTTAAATTTATCATCCGTTCATCACTTGCAAATTATTAAATATATATTTATATTTTTATTATTTCTATTAAAGATATATATATATATATATATATATATATATATATATAATTATGTTATAATAATACAATAATATGTTTATTATTCTTGTATTATTTATATTAATTAATTATTACACATTTATATACACATATATGTATATATATATATATATATAATATCTTTATTTGTTATACATTACGGATACATTGGATCGATATATTGTACATCTTATTATTATACGGAACCATCTCTTAAAAACGTTCATCAATAAAGATTTTCAATTGACCCTATTTTTACGATATCGCTTTTATCTCTCTATTCTTATAAAAAGAAAGAATACTCTGTATGTGTTACGAATAGCATAGGAATGTCCAAATTCATGCCTTGAGTTTCACAGTTTCGTTCTTCGAAGAAGAATATTCGAAAATGATAAGAGCCTTCGATTTTCTCTCTTTCTCTCTCTCTCTCTCTCTCTGTTCCCTCCCCTTACATCCCATCCCCATCCTAGCCCTCATTCTCTCTCTCTCTCTCTCTCTATCTTTTTTACGAAGTAAATAGGTGAAGGGTGAACTCGTCTTGTGGTCCCTTCGAAAGATTTTCCAAACCATTCTAGCTTGAGCGTGACCGTAAAACTGCGAGACAAGGGTTGAGAACTAATACACTTTTCTGTCCTTTTCTTCTCTCTCTCTCTCTCTCTTTCTCTCTCTCTCTCTCGGCCTCTTCACCTCCAACCATCAACTCGTTCAACCTCTCCAGCTCTTTTTCTGTCTCTCTTCCTCTCTCTGTCTCTCCCTTTCTCTATCTCTCTCTCTCTCTTTCTCTTTCTGTCTCTCTCTTTCTCTCTCTCTTTCTGTCTCTCTCTTTTTTTGGCAAGTTGAAGGGGGATGAGTTGTGAAACAACCTCCTAAAGATAACGAGATAACTCGTTTTCAGGGGTGGCATTCAAACGCTCTCATTTCCAAAAAGTCTCTCTCTCTCTCTCTCTCTCTCTCTCTCTCTCTCACTTTTTCTTTCATCCTTTTCTTTCCCTGTCTTCCCCTTCCCCTCTCCTCGCACGTCCACTCCTATCTCATCTCTCCCTCATCTTTTCTCGTCAGGCGAAACTTTTCTGCGGGACAATTCTCTGACCGTGCTATTGTTTTTCTTCCTCTTCTTCTTCTTCTTCCTCTTCTTCTTCTTCTTCTTCTTCTTTTTCATCTTCTACATCTTTGTCTTCGTCTTTCTCCCCTCCGCCCCCTCTTCCTATCTTCTTTCCTTCCTTCCCTTTTCTTTTTCTTCTTTGTTTTTTTTTTCTTTTTTTTCTTTTCTCTTATTTACTTTACTTTTTTATCTCTCTTACTCATCTGTATCAGTCCATCTCTTTTTCTTTACAAATGGAACGACGTTTTTGTTTCATCGATCCGTTAGAATTTCATCGACCCGAATAATACTAACAGAACGAACTAAATCGATACGTGATTAATAAATAATTAAGCAAATAAGTAAGTACTTAGAAGAGGAACGAATTTACGTGCATTTATTTATTCTTTGTAATTTTTGAAAGAAATTCAATGTAAATAGAAAAAGATATTTCGTTATATCGTTATATCGTTATATTGTTTTGAAATATAAAAAATTATTTCCTTTTTTCTTTCGTTTTTTGTTTGTTTTTCTTTTTTTTGTTTTTTTGTTTTTTTTATCGCCGTACTAATACAAAATTTTCTCTAATAATTCAGACCAACTTCGTGTATTCTCTTCGTCCCTCTTATAATCTTTTATTTTCTTCCTTTTCTCTCTCTCTCTCTCTCTCTCTCTCTCTTTTCTCGAGTTACGAGAAAATTATTCTTCATGTATTCTTCGATAAAATGGGATAAAATTTTTTATTCGTCGAAGACGAATTTCTTTCATTATTCGTCAAAGAAATATTATTTTTTATTACAGTAAATAGAAAGAGAGAGAGAGAGAGAGAGAGAGAGAGAGAGAGAGAGAAAGTGTCTCTGTATCTGTATGTATATATGTACGTGTGAGAGAAAGAGAGTAGAATATATGCAATTAAATAGAAAAAACTTATCGAAAAGTTGTCGACGAATCCAATTGTATGGATTCTCTTATCGTTACTAACATTGTGCATGTGACTTTCCCCGTTATCGTCGTTTTTCTGTCAGAAATTGTTCCACAGTTTGCTTCAATATTTTCTTTGAAAATAACGGGCAGAGAAAGAGAGATAGAAATAGATAGATAGATAGATAGATAGATAGATAGATAGATAGATGGATGGATAGATGGATAGATAGATAGAGAGAGAGAGAGAGAGAGAAAGGGAGAGAGGGAGAGAGAGATCAATCGTACCGCTTAAACTCGTTCGACGTTCGATTCTTTCCATCTGTAAGATTCCAAATATTTGTCTAGGTCATCCATGATATAACAAATGAGTTATCGTACATTTATTACTTTCGAATCGTTTGTCGTCGAATCAAATGAAAAATTTATTTAATTATAATTCGTTCTACAAACGTCAACGAAGTTAATCCCAATGATCAGATTTATCTTTATTTGGTGATCGTTGTGATGATATCGTTTGCAAAAAAAAAAAAAAAAGAAAAAAAAAAGAAAAAACGAAACAAAAAAAGAAAGAAAAAAAATTAACGCAATAGATATACGTATACGCGCGTATATATTGTAATAAATATTGTCGAATAATATTTTTATAATAATACGTAAATACATATATATATATATGTTAAAAATCAATGTTAGAATTTTATTTATATTGATGATGTTTCATTGTGTTTAAATATATAAGTATGTATGTTTATATTATGTATATATAGATACAAAGTACATTATGGTATATAGAACAGTATATATGTATATCGTATATACAAATATCCACACGTGTGTGTGTGTGTGTGTGTGTGTGTGTGTGTTTGTATGATTATACGTATTAGCGAGGTAGCCTCAAGCAGGAACGTGCTTTAACGGATAGCCAAGGATAAATTAAGATCGTTATCTGGGTAATCACGGGCAGTGCTTAGCTCGGTCTCTCCCTACAGGGTGGCGGGGGTATATCTCTGGCAGCTTCCTACTCTTCTTTTTAGGCCTTGAAAAAGGGAGATGAAAGAATACCCCATTGGTTCTACTTAATTCCATTTCTTTATCCTCGTTTTTCTTTTTCTTTTTTTCCTATTTCCTTTCCTTTCCCTTTCACTACTTTTTCTTTTCTTTATCTTTTGTCAGCTCTAAAATTGATCTCTTTGTAAAATATAATCATCCACGATAATCGACTTAGATAATAAAGTATTATCTAGGATAATAATCAAAGATCAAATTGGTTGGCATGAATTTTCTTTCTCTTTCTATTCTTATTTTCGTCTCGTGCCGTATCATATCAAAAAGAGAAGAACAAAAAAAAAAAAAAAAACAAAAAAAACAAAAAAGAAAAACAAAAAAACAAAAAAAGATTGAAGAGCTACGATAGATAATTACGATGAAGCGAATGAAAAAAAAAAAAAAAAAAAGAAAAAAAAGAAAAAAAGAAAAAAAGAAAAAAGAAATGAAATAGAAGAGAAAAAAATATTTCACGTTAGATTCGCACGTTTGTAAATGTTATATCCTCTTATGTACGTACATATATACAAACTCGTGCATACATAGATATGTACATACATACATACATACATACATACATACACGTGGCAATCATCGTCAAACGTTTTCACGATGACGGCTTTAAAGTGTATCCGTTTTTTTCCGGCGTTAATGTCGAAACGCGAAACGATCAAAGCTCCTCTCTCTCTCTCTCTCTCTCTCTCTCTCTCTCTCTCTCTCTCTCTTCTCTCTTTGATGGGTACAATCACAGAGGTGGTGATGAGAGGTGGAGGGAGAGAGAGAAAGAGAGAGACAATAAAAGAACCAATTGCAATTGAAATAGTGCATATTCCGATCTGATCGAGGTATCATCGCTATTATCTCAAACTCGTGTCTATCGGCGTTGTTATGACACGTGCCAGATCCAAATATCATTCTTTTTATCTATCTTCTCTTCCTCCTCCTCCTCCTCCTCCTCCTCCTTCTCCTTCACTCTTTCTTCACAGAGGAACGACAGAATAGTAATAAAAAAAAAAAAAAAATTGTACGACTTATCGACAACTGTTCGCGCGATGATTTAATTATTTTCAATTTAATTCATTTTCAATTATTATCGACTGGTATAGCGGTGATATTTAAAAGAAGAAGAAAAAAAAAAAAGAAAGAGAAAACGTAAAGAACAGAAAAAAAAAGGATCAACGTAAAGTGATCAAAGTAATTGAAAAAGAAGAAAAGAAGAAGAAAATTAATTACAATCAATTTTTATTATTTATTTGAGGACTAAGAAATAAATTCTTGTTTCTTTTCAATTTCAACGATGTGAAGAAAAGAAAAGAGGGGGATAGAGGGGATGGGGGCGGGGAATAAAGAAAAGAGGATAGAAAGAATTAATTTTTATTTGGAAAAAAAAAGAGAGGAAAAGAAAAGAAAAAAAAAAAAAAAATACAGAAACGCTAACAAAATAATTTCAAACACTTTTCATATGTGAAATAGAAAATTGTAAAATACAATGAAGTGATGTATGATCCAGGTGAAAACTCATTTCCACTTTTGAATCGAAACTTACTATAGTACATGTATACATATATACATATATACATATGTATATATATATATCTGACTGTATATATATATATATATGTATATATATATACAGTCTCTCTAGAAGGTATATAATTTCCGTAGGATTGTAGAGTTCTCTTACACGTCTCGTAGCTGACGCGAACGATAGAATGCGTATATAGCTAGGTGGTGAGCGACGCAACCCTTAGAGAAAGGAATACCTTTCCTTTTGTTGAAACCTAAGGGAACGTGAATCGCAAACGGAAATCGGAGCCTTGCGAATTCAATCGTAGAAGGGGTTAAACGACGACGTGTGACCGTCCTAACTACATATATATATATATGTCTGCACAAGTATTTCTCTCTTTCTCTCTCTTTTTATTTTTAGTTTTCTTTGTATTTTCAGGCACGTGCGTTGATACATATATGTGTGTGTGTTTGTGTGTGTATGTTTGTATATATGTGTATCAATGTATATATAGTCGTCTATATTACAGTAAAGAGCGTAAAAGAACGATCTCGATCTCTCCCTTGGGAAGAAATTTGAGATCCCGTCCAGGCTTCTTGCAGCTGCAGGTGCAACAATATGCCCGTGTATTCCTATGTATATATATATATAGTGTATATATATGAAGGTATGTATATATATACCTTCATATATATACACTATATATATATATATATATGTTATATCACTAGTTTCGCGCAGCTGCGGAACGCCAATCCAATGAAACGTCGCGGAGGGAATGGATTTTCAAATCTAAATGCATTTCATGAAATTTCATTGACTTTCTTCTTTCTCTCTCTCTCTCTCTCTCTCTCCCTCACTTTCTCTCTCTCTCTCTCTTTCTTTCTCTTTTTTTTTCGTTCATTCATTTATAACTTAATCCGGTTGAGTACAGTTAATTTTTCATCTTTTTTTTCATAAAGAAACAGAGAGAGAGAGAGAAAGGAAGAGAGAGAAATGAAGAGATAACAAATTGAAACTCATTTATTGTTATCAAAGTTATAGATATACCTTGATAAATTTGTCATACCTTTCACTTCATATATATATATATATAAAAATGTATCCTTTAAATAGGATAAAATGTGATAAATTATTAAAATATCTATTAAGAAAATAGATTTAATCAAATCGTTAATGTTCGTTTAAATGTTTAAAATAGAAGAACAGAAGGGCATGTTGAAAGACTTTTCTTTAATTTTACCGATATAACTAAATTTTTCTTGTCGCATAAAATAATTAATACCCGTTGACGGAAAAGTATTTCGATGTTCGCGTTAATAATCGTGCGATGTATCTACCATTATAGATTTTTTTATTTTCTTTTTCTTTCTTTCTTTCTTTTTTTCTTTCTTTGCCATCTACGATCATCGTCGCGCTATTTCGACGACGAGCTTTTAATATTTCTATTTATTTTGTTTACCCATGAACCGATAGATAGGAAACAAGTTCCGACGGAATAGTCGTTCCTCTCTCTCTCTCTCTCTCTCTCTCTCTCTCTCTCTCTCTCTCTCTCTCTCTCCGTTATCGGATGCCAGAGATAAACGGCTCGTCGTTCGTTCCTCTCTCGTTTCCGTAAAAAAAAAGAAAGAGAAAAAAATGCGCCGCACACACACACACACACACACACACACACACGCACGCACATACATACACGCGTACATACAGAGGACACACATAGGGAGCAGAAAAAAAAAAAAAAAAGAAAATTGCACGGATACGACGAACGAAAACGTTGTCGCGAATTCTCGAGCGAAGCGACCCGACGCGATGCGATGCGATGCGACGCGACGCGACGCGACGCGACGTAGTGCGCACGTTGTGTTTGAAAAATTGACCGTCCGTGTGTCTCGATGTAAAAGGATCGAGGCCGTGGGTGATATAGGCATAGAAACGTGCCAAAAAAATTTGACTCGGCACAAGTACACCCGCTCTCTTTCTCTCATCTCTTTTCCTCTTACAGTCGACGCCAACGATCGCGTATAACGCAATAGCGGCCTATTCTTTTTTCTTTCTTTTTCTTTTTCTCTTTTCTTTCTTTCTTTCTTTCTTTCTTTCTTTCTTTCTCTCTTTCTTTTTTCTACTCCTTCCTTCAAACCCCTCTCCACCCCCATTGTTACTCGTTCTTTATTTCTTTCCCGCAAGCGCAGATCTGCCGTACGATTATTATTATTTTTTTCTTTTTCTTTTTTTCATCGTCGAAACTCTCGCGGTAACTATTCTCTCGATCGATATGAATTCTAGGATTTTCTTTTTTCGTCTACTCTTACTCGATTTCTTATGCTATTATTATTTGTAACTTTCCATATTTTTTGTTAATTTTTTTCCTTTAAACTCTTAATTATTACATTACGTTAATAATATTTAAACAGAACGTAATTATTTATTCGAGAAGAAATTGGCTCGTTTATTATAGTATAAATTCGATCGGTTCTCGTTGAATCAATTTATATTTTACAGAAATATCATTTACGAGGAAATGGTATTGCGTGAAAGAAGGGGGTGGATGGGGGGGGGGGGGAGGCGGTGGGACATCGTCAATAAACGGATATATCGCGATACGTTTCAATTTTAATTCGCGATCGAAGATATACGAATTCTCGTTTCGTATTAGTCGGTACGATCGAGATTAAATCAATCATATCAATTACGTTTCTTCGACGAAATATCTGACTAACGTTGAAGACGGATATCATCGAATCGTTGATATATCAACCGTTTCCTATAGATATCGATAAACCATTGCAATTTTTGTCGAATCAGATTTACCATCCATCCGACCATAACAATTTTATACGTACACAGAGACCGTATTCCACGTATCCCATGTATCCTCACGTACATAGATGAACACGAATGCATACGGATATATTTGATACGATATACAGTTAGATATGGTACGTTCGAAAACCGTTGATATTATGTCAATGGCGTTTCTTTTTTCTTCTTCTTCTTCTTCTTCTTCTTCTTCTTCTTTTTTATCATCGGAGAAAACTCACGTCGTTCAGCATTTACCTGATTGCCCGAATTGGGCCCGTATTATACTCGAAGCGAATTCGCGATCGTTTCGCCAAGCTTTTCACAACCTCCAGACGCAATCCCCCTCCCCTCGAACCTCCGTCCGCTCCGAACCAACCCCAACCCTAATTTCCCGTTTCTTCTCTCTCTCTCTCTCTCTCTCTCTCTCTCTCTCTGCAATCCTATCTCCCTTTTTCGATCCTCGTTTCGTTCTTTCCTTGATTTCCTTATTTTCTTGTTCCTCCTTTTTTGTTTTTTCTTCTTTCTCTCATTCGCCAAGTCTTCGAATGTTACAAGGCTTACTCTATCGACGATATTTCGGACGGTAAAAGAGAACCCGTAGAAAAGAGAAATTTTTGCCACGTTTTCGATTTCTCCACGATTTGGAAAATTATACTCAAACCCTTCCAATCTTCGAATATATCCCCTCTCTAAGTTCACGCGTTCAACCTGGGTTAGGGGTCCTCGTGTTTGCTTCTCGTGATAAGTGCCGTTGAACCGGATGACATCGTCTGGAAAATCGTTTGCCATCGTCCTGATTCTCCACCCTCTTTTATTATCTACTTTTTTCTTTTCTTTTTTCCTTTTATTCTATTCTATTCTATTCCATTCTTTTCCCTATTTCTTCTTTGCTTCAGTTTCTACGCTTTCGTTTCTATTCTGTCTCTCTTTGTATGAGTCTCTCTCTCTCTCTCTCTCTCTCTCTCTCTCTCTCTCTCTCTCTCTTTCTCCTTGTGTGTATGTATCGATACTAAGAACGTCGAAATTCGAATTCCTGGGATTATTATTATTCGAAACGTGTCGCGTGTATTTGGTTACTCGCCTTTTTTCGTTTCGAACGGTTCCTTTTTTTTTTCTTTACTTTACAAAATTTTTTTATTCCTTTTTTTAACATATATATATATATACATATTTTTTTTTCCTTTTTATTACTTTCATCAGTTTTCATTCGACGCGGCAATCAAACGCGAACGCGACCATGAGAATGAATGAAAAAAACATTTTCACGATAATAAACGTTGTAAACGTGTTTACATATATTTGTATTTACGCGCGTTGTTGAAAAATATTCAACAATTTAATTATTGTTATCCTTTTTTTCCCTTCTTTTTTTATTTTTTTTTATTCTCCAGAATTAGTCCGAAAGGTTATAGCTCTCTCTCTCTCTCTCTCTCTCTCTCTCTCTCTCTCTCTCTCTCTCTCTCTCTCTCTCTCTCTCTCTCTCTCTGTCTCTTTCTACTTTTTCTTTTTTCATTGACACTTCGATTAGGACGGAGAAACGGGGGAGCGATCGGCAGCCAAATGAAATTCAATGTCGATTGGCGAAGCAAAGAGAAAAGGGGAGAAAAAAAAATAGGAAAAAGAAAAAGAAAAAATGAAGGAATAGGGCAGCGAAGGGGCATGGGAGGGGAGGGAAATAGGGGGAGGGGGAAGAAAAAAAACCTGCAGAATCCGCGAGTAGAAGGATCTTTCACTTGATTACTCAGCTCTACCTCTAAATTATACCCCCGTTTTCGGTTGAACGAATTTTCGACTTAACGATATATAGATAGAATTGGTACATACGACGATCGATGATCGAGAAATGCGTCAAGTCGTGTCGCGAATACGTCGACCACGACAAAATCTTATTATCCTTGACACTGCCATGAGTAGTAATAGTACGCCTAACGCGGTCCATGTTCTACAAAATCGATCTAATACAAAAGTTCTCTCTCTCTCTCTTTCTCTCTCTTTCTCTCTCTTTTCTTTTCTCTCTCTTCCACCTTTTCCCTTAAATATTTCTCCTTTTTTTCCTCCTACATTTTTTTCCCATTTGTTTTTTAATCATACTTCGAAATGTTATTTCCTATTTTATTCCCATTTATATCATCCATTAAATTATTAACAGTAGTCTTTGTGTGTGTGTGTGTGAGTGTGTATGTATCATTTCAATGCTATGCCCAATATCGTTACAGATATAGCTTTTCTAACGCGATAATATTGTACGCTCGTTATCTGTCACAGTTGTCATTTTATATAACAAATTGTATTGTAGATAGATAGGGTCATAAATTTCCGAATATATTATTGTACCGTCCAAAATATTCTACTTTATATGACACGATGTGACAATTATAATATGTACATAAAAATGTAAGATATATTATATAACGAATTATATACATATATATATATATATATATATATATATATATATATATATCATATACATATCATATACATATATATACATATACATATATATATATATATATATATATATATATATATATATATATAAATTCAAGAAAACTATGAGATCATCTATGAGAGAGATTGAAGAAAATCTGTGAGAAAGCTTTTGATCTCCTCGACGACGATCGATAGATCGATAGAGAAAAAGACAGTCCTTTTAAAACCGATTTTCTCTTTCTCTCTCTCTCTCTCTCTCTTTCTTTCTTTCTTTCTCTCTCTTTTTCTCTTTCTCTCACGATCTCTTTACGTAAGTAATACTTCTTATCCCATTATAAAACCTTCCTTCCGTCATATTGAATAATTCATAGATCTGTTCGCGATAAATTCGCCCTAGGACATAAATAATTCACGGATCCACCCTCTTACCGATAAACTCTTGTGCGAGCGTTCCTTGGTAGCTAGGGAGAAAGCTGTCCCTCTCTCTCTCTCTCTCTCTCTCTCTCTCTTTTTCTCCCTCTAAGATGCTTCTCTAAGCAGTAAGAAGAAACCACCATCGATTTGAAACGATGCAGACGAAAAAGCTCGGTTTCACGCGTGGTTAAGGGAACGTTTAAAGGGTTTCTTATGCGCACGTGTAAACATTATACGTCTACGTGTAAACTATGATCAAACCGTAGCGTACTTTGGAAAGTTATGTTGTTTGAACATATATAACAGAGAGAGGAAGAGAGAGAGAGAGAGAGAGAGAGAGAAGGATGACTTCTCTTCGTTAGGAAGACGAGTTATCTCGTAGCTTTTGGTTGTTGATTAACGCGAGATCAACGCTGTCGTCTACAGAGCCTCCCTTGCATGAATTAATATCGCATTCTCTGAACGGTCGGCATGTGAAATCGATCGCAAGGCGTTTCGATCGTATAGTATGAGTATATATGTATGTGCATGTGTATGTGTATGTGTATGTGTGAGAGAGAGAGAGAGAGAGAGAGAGAGAGAGAGAGAGAGAAAGAGAGTAGTAGAGCGAGATAGAGAAAGCACAGAGTCACGTCGACTCGAAATCGCAGACGTAGACATAGACATAGACGGAGATAGGTAGATAGATAGATGGAGAGAGAGAGAGAGAGGGGGGGGGGGGGAGGGAGAGAGAGATAGCAGTACCTACACGTAGATCGAAACGTTATTACCAGGCTTCGAATTTCAACTATGGTTGGATAGCTACAGTGTTACTACTGGACGCCATTACCACTACTACTACTACTGCTACTGCTACTGCTAATGCTGCTGCTAGTGCTGCTGCTAGTGCTGCTGCTAGTGCTGCTGCTGCTGCAGCAGCAGCTTCAGAAGCCTCTCACTGTCATATCCCAAGCGACTATCCTCGTGGTCGTTAAGCCTCGCACGGTCGTTTCTGCGTTAGACGCATCAGCCACGTGCTTTAGACGCCTCCAGATACTGTAGGTAACACTTCTAGAGTAGGGTTTTCCCCTTCATCCCTTCTATCACTCACCTCTACCTTTGTCTCGTCCTCTTCATTCCATCACCCCTTTCGATCTCCGATCTCATACAGAACACCCTTATGATTCTCACCCTTCGTCTTTCATCGAAATTCCTTTGGAGTAAACGTTATTCGAAACGTAAATATATACATATATATATTTATAATGTATATATAACATATATATATATATATATATGTTATTTGATTTCGATTGAATCACAAGAAATTTGAGACTTACGTGGATCTGTGCCTTTGCGTTTACGCACGTGCGCCATGATTCATGTAGATATTTATATATGTATATATATATATAAGAAAAAAAGGAGAAAGAAAACAAAATTCGAACGGTACGAACATCATGCTTTATTTTGAGAAAGTAATAAATTTGAAAAGGACGTTTGCATTCGATGTGGATAATTAAAAAAAAAAAAAAAAAAAAAAAAAAAAAAAAAAAAAAAAAAATGAAACAAACAAACAAACAAACAAGAAATTAAAGAGTATTATAGAAAGAAAGAAAGAGAAAAATAAATAAATAAATAAACAAATGAAAGAAAAGAAAGAGATAAAAGGTAAACAAGGAAAGAGGGAGAAAAAAATTTCTTTTTTTTTCCCCTCGTTCCTTTAACAACTTGTAGTTTTTCTTTTTTTTTTTATTTTTTTCTTTTTTTAATCGTGACAGAACGAAAGGTACATGCAAGATGGGGGTAAATAGGGTGAGAAATGGCAGATACACGTACACATACGCATATATATATATATATATATATATATCTATGTATAGATAGGGGTATGGAAAGGGTAGAGAAACGTTCCCTCTATGAAAACGTTTCGCATCGAACGAAATCGCGGATTAATTAGACCGGTCAGAGAGAACGAGACTAACGTCTCGTTCCGCGTCCATGCGATCCAATTAAAAGTTAAAAACGAGCTTGTGCTACTTCAATTTGTTTTCTTCTTCGGGCATAACGCACAAATGTTATTGTACTTTACGCCCCCGTAACCACACGGTATTTTAATGAGTGTCTCGATATAATGTTTTCCCTCTCTCTCTCTCTCTCTCTCTCTCTCTCTCCCTCTCTCTCTCTCCCTCTCTCTATCTTACTTTTCTCAATCCGTCAAAACGACGAATCATTTTACAAATTACATCGTAGAAATTTCATTTAAATCTGTAATTAGTTCTGACATTCCGACGACGTCAAAATTCGAACGTAATAAATGTCGAAAAACGTCAAAGTTAACAATAAGAGACGTAGTTTAACATAAACTTCATCCTTCTCATTTCTCATATAAAATAATTAATAATTAACATCGATCTACTTACTTTAACAAATATTATCGATTTAAGGAATCGTGTACATATATATATATATCTCGTCAATAACTTAACGTTCGTACTTTAAAATTGATTCAATAATTTTCAATTACAATTGTAAACATTTAATATGTCCTTGCAAGAAGAAACATTAATTTATTATAATAAAAATTATATTTTCTAGTTTCTTCATTAATCGTGGAAAAATAATTAATGATTTTACGAATTATGATTTTGATAACGCCAATGGAAGAATATTTACTTTGAATATTTTCTTTGATAAATAATAGTTCCATACCTTTTCCAATAATATATATATATATATATATATTATTGGGAAATTAATAAATAAAAATTTTTAGAAAGGTATTATCACGTTATTCGTACGTGTTAACGATTATTAAAAGTATGAAAAATATGATGACGATCAGAAACAAAACAAAACAAAACAAAACAAAACAAAACGAAACGAAACAAAAGAAAAAAATGAAATGTAATCAAAGTGATAATCCATTGTAGAAACCGAACAACGAAATATCTCGTCATTTCGTTGGCACATCAGCCGAATCGAGAACGGCCGTCGTTTATAAACGTGAAAGGTATCGGCTAAAATTAATTCGCGGCATTCGACTTTAATTAATCGAAAAACAAATTGATCAGGAATAACTCGTTACTTGCTTTTGCACGAGCGATTATATCATACCTTTCCAACACGGTTTCTCGCACACGCGTAATAATTTTATAAGCTCTCTTGGTACGATGCGAAAATTATCTAGAAATTAATTACCTGCATTTAATTTTCACCCCCGACCGATATCAAAACGTACATGCGTGTAATATTATCCGCATCGATGTAATCGTGATCAAAGGGTCGCTCTGACGTCAAACGCTTCGGTAACTATGTTTTCAAATATTTGCAATGTTACAAGCATATTGAGGTGATATTTAGAGGAGGAGAAAAGAGAATAAAGAAAAAGTGATGCATGCCAATTCATTTATCATAATCGAACGAAGATCTATCAAATCGCTTCGATCTAAAATATTCGTTAAAAGCGACTATTTCTTTTTTTTTTTGTTCTTTGTTTTCTTTCTCTCTCTCTCTCTCACGTATCCGCCAAGACTTCCCTATAGTAAATGTTAAAAATCAAAAGTTTCTAGTAAATAATAAAAATTTCATTAAAGTAATAACGATCTATTATATGTTATTAATCGTATGTCTATTAAAATATAAAAAATTTATTAATGAAAAAGAAAAAAGAATGAATTGAAAATTAATATATTATTCAATAATTAATTATATATTATTTTATTTTTATATTAAAATATTTAATATGAAAGATATTGAAAATAATTTCCGTAGTAATAGATCGGTTCGTCATAAGCTCGTCGGATCTAATTAAAAAAAATATTAAGGAAAGAGAAAAAGAAAAGAAAAGGATACACATAAAAAGGACAAAGTAAAAGAAAAGAAAAGGAAGAGAATTATATAAAACGTCCGTTAAATGCATATCTCAATATGGAATGGTAATCAAAGTAGTACATCCTTTGTGAAGTACGGAAGGGAAATTTTTCATATCCGAACGAAGAGCCAGAGAGAACGTGTGCCGATCAAATGTCAAAAGTCCCTACGGAGTTGGTACGGTATAGTCCAATAGTCAGAAACGAAGCGCATTGGTAAATCAATAAACTCGATGTTTATGCCATGCCAAGCGCCGTAACAAAATTGACGTGTCGATCAATTAATAAAGTTTGAATGCAAACAACCCTCTGCTTCGCGATATCACGCGCTACGTCCTATTTTCTACCGTAATACTAGACCGAATTGCATAGTAGACCGATGCCGGATAAAATCGATGTGCCCGGCATGTGATGAAATATTTAATAAATAAAAATTTTTATAAATAAAAGAGAAATATTTATCGGCGTATTAATTAAAATATTTCACCCTATAATATCAACGTCCAACGTTTCCGTCATTTTTATGGCTATTATTAATAATTTACTTTTTTTTTCTTTCTTCCTTTCTTTTCTTTCCTTTTTCCTTTTTTTTCTTTTTTGTTTTCTTTTGTTTTTGTTTTCTTTTTGTTTTCTTTTTCATCTTTATCTCTTTCTTTTCTCGTGTTTTTCCCTGAAATAATTTAATTCATACGAATGATACAATGGGAACAGAATTATTATGTGTTCATTTGAACGTGATACGTGCGACGAAATTTAAATTGGATAATGCAAGCATATCGAACGCATTAAGTACATATATGCGGTGGATATAGAGCCTCGATGAACACCTTGCTGCAATATGCAATCGTTACATTACTCACTGGCCAATAAATTGATGAACACCTCTGGGTGTTTACAATAGGATGAGTAATCGTAGATAAACATCAATAAGCAAAAGTACATATTGCAAATTGAACTTCTATATTGATTTTTCTATACACTTTCTCCCATTTAGATTTTTAATAAAACAAACATACAAATTTATTTAATAAATATATCCATTAAGTATCGTCGATGTGTAATAATATTCTGAGAAAATTTTTCATTTCTCTTTTCTGTTATTAAGATATTGTCGGCGTTAAAAAGGAAAAAAACAAAAATCGTCCCTTTGAAAGATTATTATGGATCGTTAACGTGAGTTATTGTTGTCGACGATTGGGAGCGGAAAAAAAAAGAAAAAAAAAAAAAAAAATACGACCTGTTCTTCGAAAAATAAAATTAAAGTTCTATGGTATTTCTTTGGATAGTTACGAAATTTCGAAAGAGAGAAGACCGCGTAGAGAATCGCAGGCGGGCTAAGGGATATGAGAGGGAAAAAAGAAAAAGAAAGAAAGATGGAAAGAAAGAGAGAGAGAGAGAGAGAGAGTGAGAGAGAGAAAGAAAACGAAAGAAGAAGAACAGGTCGAACGAGAGGGGTTGTAAAATCTTTTTCGACGGTCAAGTAGTCATTGTCACGTACAATGGAGTACGAGTTACGACGAAGCTGGGAAAGATCCGTCGAATTTATAGCAGAACCGTGACGGAGACTTTAACGATGACACTCCGATAGACGCGGTCGACTTAGAAAGAAAGGAAACACACGTTTTATCTCTGTTTCTCTCTTCTTCTCTCGCTCTCTCTCTCTCTCTCTCTCTCTCTCTCTCTCTCTCTCGCTCCTGTATTCTTTTTATTTTATTTTGTTCTTTATTTCATTCTTTTTTTCTTTTCTTTTTATTTTTCTCTTTTTTTCTTTTTTTTTTCTTTTTTCTTTTCTTTGCAATTGTTTCTTTTTCTTCTCATGTTCCCTTCTCTCTTTCTTTTCTCTTTTTTTTTCCTTTCTTCTTTTTGTTCGCTAAAAAAGAAACTCACAATTTTCCAATATTATTTCAGCGATAATAGAATTATATAAAATTATATTTAAATTTAAGAAGACGACAAGAAGAGAGAAATTTAATATATTTCACAGATTTATTTCTATCGGGGACCTAGCGAGAAAATCCAATTAGGTACCTACTTACTTACTTGATCTCGAAAAATTAAGTTAGACGAGATAAACGATTATATATATATATATATATATATATATATATATATATTTAATAAAGAAAAAGAAAGAGAAAACATAATATTAAAAGAAAAAGAAAGAAATAGAAAAGAAAGTGAAGAAAGAAATGAAGGAATAAGAAGATAACGATTGTATTATTTCTTTTTCTTCTTCTTCTTCTTCTTCTTCTATGTCTTTCTTTCTTTCTTTTTTTCTTCTTCTATATTTCTTCTTATATTCTTTTTTAAATAAAAAATATTATTTATCTTTTAATCTATAGCAAGGATTTTTCACGTTCATCCTCTCGAAGTTTTTATATTAAATGCAAAGGTTGAACTTTACGATAACCAAGCAGAAAATTACTCGATATTTCCGACGAACGTGCGAGCATCCAAGGTAACTTTCTTTATGGAACGTGTTATTTCATTCTAGGTATTGCTTTCCTATAACTTTTCTGGGATAACAGAATAACGAGGTTGTGCCACCGAGATACGCTTTGAAAAGCTTTGCAAGAGTAAATTTTCTCTTCGACTTTTCTCTCTCTCCCTCCCTCTCTCTCTCTCTCTCTCCCTCCCTCTCTCTCTCCCTCCCTCCCTCTCTCTCCCTCTCTCTTACTCACACACTCGCCGTTTCCCTTTAGTTATTTCATATTGTCAATGCAAAACAATCTTTCTACTCACTTGTTTAATAATAACAAAGTAAAAGTCTACTTCTGTTATCACAAAATCCATCTAATTATAACTCGAACGTTAATAAAATCTAAAAAATATACAAAATAATTAAACATTATATATTCTTTTCTATCCCGTTCGTTTTAAAAATAAAAAAGAAAAAAAAAAAATAATAATAATAATAATAATAATAATGATGAATCGTAATAACGAAATAACAGGATATTTCGTGAGTGAAAAAGAAAAAAAAAAAAGGAAAAGAAAAAAGAAAAAAAGAAATAAAGAAGGAAGACGTATGATCTATGGATCTCGTACTATCGTAATCAACGATTCGATCGTGTCACTTTTATTCCTCGTTAAGTTTTTCTTTTTTTCGAATAATCCAAAAGTATTTCATTCGAACTAATCTCAATATCTTAATACAGGACGAATCTTCTTCGATTACGTTGAAACGATTGCTATTCGAGCGAAAAGAAAAAGAAAGGAAAGAAAAGAGAGAGTAAGAGAGAGAGAGAGAGAGAGAGAGGGAAACAATGATAAAAAAAAGGGCGGAATGAGAAAGAAAGAAAGAAAGAAAGAAAGAAAGAAAGAAAGAAAGGGTAGAAAGAAAGAAAAAGAGAGAGACAGAAATTCGATGGCACATATAATTGAACGAGGAACGAAATCGTTGCCGAAAGAACAGAGAGTATTACGAATTGAACGAAAAAGAAAAAGGTATAAACGCGCACACACACACACAGACACAGATCGTCTCGCATACATATACATATATATATATATATATATATGCGTTTGTGTGTGTGAGAGAGAGAGAGAGAGAGAGAGAGAGAGAGAGAGAGAGAGAGAGAGAGGAAACGAGGTAAGGGAAACAAGAGAGGCCTAATAATACGAATAGACGAATAGTCGAGAGAAGATATAAGGCGTGGGTTCGTCCAGGCACACTAGACACACTCATATCATACGTTAGAATCGGAAAGCAATTTGAAAGCAATACCGCGCTCATCACTTGGCCTTATCTGATCAGAAGTCCGAACAAAACGTTCGTTCGTTCGTTCGGTCGTTCGTTCGTTCGTTCGTTCGTAGAGAGAACGAAACCTCTCTTTCGATCGAACCTGCTCGAGCATATTGCTCTTATAGTCCTCTCTCTCTCTCTCTCTCTCTTTCTCTCTCTTTCTTTCTTTCTCTCTCTTTCTCTCGTTTAATCTTTCTATTCTTCTCGATATTTAAATTAGTTTCGATCTCCTCCTGTCTTCGAGCGCCTCGTTTAAGAAAAAGCTAAAAGAAAGCCGGTGTCTCGGAAGCTTTGGTATTGCTGGGTCAAAGTTCGAGTCGTAGAATTTTTAATAATTAAAATCAATTTCATTAAATTCTAATGCCATTATTATATAGGGTCGTCTTTTGATTTCTTTTTGTTCTTCGTTTGTTTTCTGCTTTTTTTTTTGTTTTGTTTTGTTTTGTTATTTCTTTTCTTCTCTTTTCTTTTTTCTTTTTTTCTTTCCTTTTTGTTGAAGTAAAATTTTTTTTTAATTATTATTATACAATGGATCTTATGTGTTTGCGTATATAATCAGTATAATGCCGAATCAAATCTAGATCGTAGAAATTTTTGAAGAATAAAAAATGATCGATAAAGAAAATAAACTTTATAAAGGAGAATGTTTCTTTTTTGATTATCGTATAAAACTTATAATATTTTATATATATATATATATATATATATATATATATATATACGCAAGAGTATATTAATTAACGATTGAAATAAAAAATGTTTAATGCGTACATGTTTGTAATGTGTGTATCTCTTTTTTTTCTCTTTCTTTCTAATGGAATCACTTAAATTCTCGTAATAAAGCTTGTCGTCTTTCGTGTAAAGGAAGTTTAAAAGAAAAGAAAAGAAAAAAAAGAAAGGAAAAAAAAGGAAAGAAAGATAAAAAAAAATGAACGACGAGAAAAAAAAAGGAGGAAAAAAGAAAATAAACGGTGCTCATAGAAATTGATCGTTTTTCTACGTCGGTGTTCCGCGCGTTAGCGAACGGCACGCGGCTACGAGAGGATAGAAACACTTGGACCCCCCTCCTGTGTTCCTAGAGAAAAGTGACAAACGAGGGGGTTTATAAATTCTGGTCCAGCTTAAAGGCACGTTTCCTCTTGTACCACGCCCTCCTTTTACCTTCGTCGAAACATCCCCCTTTTACTCGTAAGAATACAAAAGAAAGAAAAAGATAGAAAGAGAAAGATAGTACGAGAGTGAAGATGGAGGAGAAATAGAAGGGCGAAGAGAGAGAGAGAGACAGAGAGAGAGAGAGAGAGAGAGAGGGAGAGAGGGAGAGAGAAGATGGAATAGAAGGAGAAGGAGAAGAAAAAGGAGAAAGAGGTTAAGAGTGGGGGATATGGAGCAGGTGGAAGGGAGGGAAAGAGGAAAATAGTCTCGTGCGAGGAGGAAGGTACACCGACCTCACACTGAGAAAACCTCCAATAAATTTGAGATTCGAGCAAGATTCGAGCTTCTATACCGCTCGAAAGAGAGAGAGAGAGAGAGAGGGACTAATTGGACGGCGACACACTCGTTCCAAGTAGATGTAGAAGTAAAAGGAGTGGTGGAAAACGCGTCGGTGGAAAATTTACGACTAAAGCATCCGACCTTACTACCTTCTTTCCGAATTTCCTTAATTTATGATGCTTTTGAATTCATGCTGCTTCTCCTGTTAAACCAGAAAAATCCTCTCATTGTATCCTATCATTATCGTACTCTCCTCGACCCACCTGATATTCTCTCTCACTCTCTCTCTCCTTCTCTCTCTCTCTCTCTCTCTCTCTCTCTCTCTCTCGGTGTGTCTCTCTCTCCCTTTTTCTTGAATTTTATTTACACATTTTTAAATTTTATTTTCTAATTTTTTCTTCTTTCCTCCATCTTTTTCTTTTTCTTTTTTTTTTTCTTTCTTTCTTTCTGTCTTTTCTCCCATCACGTAATTGGATACTCTTTCATTTAACGCATGAATCGAATTTGGATAACAGTTATTTCCAAATGCTTGACTTTAACATATTTGACTTTTCATCGTAGGTGTATTAAAGTAAAACCTTACATTTCGATTCTAATCGTCGATGTTAAACCCATGAAATCACGTCGTAAATTGACTTACACGTTTCTCGAACATAATGGATAAACTTTCGTTGAAAGGAAAGAAAAGAAAAGAAAAAACAAAAAAATAAAAAAAAGAAGGAAGAAATTGAACATTACATATAGAACATTAATTTTTCATCGGACAGATTCAGTGTACAATTGTTTTAACTCGGTAAATTTTTTTTTCTTTTTTTTTTTTTTTTTTTCTTTTTTTCTTTTCTTTTTCTCTTTTTTTTTTTTCTTCTTTCTAACAATGATTCCAATTTAGCGACCTCGATCCAACGAACAAATTTATATTTGTCGTTGAGTTTAACGGACCAATATGGTCGCCATTGAACTGAAGGTTCCAAAGCGGCCTAAGCCGACGGGAAGTTTGACAGTGAACAGACAGCGATCCTCGACGGTACATTATTCAAATCCATGAGTCGGTTTGTCTATCTGGAAAATTGGGGAGCTTCTCTAATTGGAACGTTTTGGGGGAGCAGGCGATAGGGTTGGATGAAGGGTGATTAAACGACGTAGGGTGATAGCATGGATAGCTCAGATGTGATTAAGGACATATTCGAACGTCTTCCCCAGCTGCTACTTCTAATGTCACCATTTAATCGATTAATCCGAGATTTACGTGATATGATATTTGAAAAGTCAAACTTATCGAATTTAGAAAATATATCGTTATTTAATCCCTTTATCTTTTATCAATTGGACGATTAAGGAATATTCAGGTGATCGTTAAAAATTATATCATTTTAAGAGCATCAGAAAGAGAATAAGAGGACTATTAATTGATAAGCATACTTTATCGATTGATAAGAAAATATCTTAAAGATTTTAAAAAAAAAAAAAGAAGAAAAATGCAAAAATAACATTTGCGAATTGAAAGGAAGAAACGAAAAGAGAGAGAGAGAGAGAGAGAGAGAGAGAGAGAGAATTGTAGCTTTTAATGTCTCATCTTTTATCAATTGGACGATAAAATTCAAATAATAGTAAAAATTTCTTTCTTTTTAAAAGAGAGAGAGAGAGAGAGAGAGAGAGAGAGACAGACAGACGGATAGAGACAGAGGGCTATTAATCGATAATCTGAAATTTTAAAGGGAAAAGTCGAAGCTTGCGAATCGTAGAAGACAAATATAAATTTTTAATGTTCAATATTTTATCTGCCAAACGATAAAATTCGGGAAACCGTAAAAATCATTGCTTCTCTAAAACGAATGAGAGAAGAGAAATATATATATATATATATATATATATATATATAGAGAGAGAGAGAGAGAGAGAGAGAGAGAGAGAGAGAGAAAAGCAGAGATTTTCGAATTGGAAAAGATGAAACTTGCAGATGAAAAAAATTGCTTTGTAATGTCATTGCATCAGATATCTTTTATCTACCAAACGATAAAATATTAAGCAATCATAAAAATTGTTGTTTTTTAACATCGAGATCGAGAGATAAAAAGAGAGAGAGAGAGAGAGAGAGAGAGAGAGAGAGAGAGGGAAAGAGTAGGACTATTAGAAAAGGTGTCGGCACAAGAAGGGCAGTTCCTAAAGGGCGGTGCCGTTAAATTTAATGAGAAAAGATAGCCAAGGTGTTTAGGATTATAGATCAACGTGGATAGGCATAGAGGAAGTTGGTCGTGCTTAGGATAGGAAAAAAAAAAAATACTCTTTGCCTTGGGAGGTCCGCGATGAGAGGGAACGAATGAGAGAGCGAAAGAGATAGATTCAGAGAGAGGGAGAGAAAGAAAGAAAGAGAGAGAGAGAGAGAGAGAGAGAGAGAGAGAGAGAGAGAGAGAGAGAGAGAGGAAGATCTTATCGAGTAACTATTGGGCGGTTACACAGCACGAACAACCATAGGGTGTACCGTTCCCTTTTGGTAGGTGGATTATAAACTTCAACCTATCCCACGCCTACGATCGTCCTCGATTGAAAGAAATTTACAACTGGTGGCTACTTTCTTTTTTTTTTTTGCTTGGTTATTCTCTATTTTTTTTTCTTATTTATTCTTTGTTTTTCTTTTTTTTTTTGTTTCTTTTCTTTTTGTAAAAATTAGGCGAACTTTATTATCAGGTATAATATACACGGATATATTCCTAATTCATTCAAGTATATGTCTCCTTCTAAAATAGAAATTAATCGTTATTATGATATAAATAATATCTGTTAATTATTTATTATTCGGATGAGTGTACTTTTTCAACGTTTATGTTTAAAAAAAAAAAAAACCTATTTGATCGTTATTTATAAGAAAAAAAAAAAAAAAAAAAAAAAAAGAAGGAGAAGAAGAATTCAATACGTAAATGTATGATGACGCAAATCCCGATTGAAAAATATAAAACTTAATTCATTTACATCATTACATTTACATTTACATTTACATTTTCATTTACTTTTATAAAATATTTATAATTTTAATTAATGAAAATATTGTTCGAATAAATATAAAAGCGAACAATTGAACAAATATTTTCATTACGAAAGATTCTTTTTTTTTTTTTTTTATCTCCTAAGCATCAATATACAAAATGATTATTATTATATCGTATACGATGTGTTCTCTTTTAACTCGTCGTTTATTTATTTATTTATTTTCTTTTTCTTGTTCTGTTTTCCTTTGGGGGAAAAAAAAAAAAAAAAAAAAAAAAAAAAAAAAAAAAAAAAAAGAAAAAGTTAATCGTCTTGCTGAAAGATCATCAAATTGTTATTTTGTTATTTTTGTCCAGAGAAAAAGAACAGTTATTTGTTAAAATGTTTAACGAGGAAAGTTCGAGGAACATAACTTGAACGAAAATCCTCGTGTAAGCTTTCCCGAGTCTCGCGCGTTCTTACGTTCGAGAAATCTTTGAATAATGTACTTAACATCTTAAACTGAAATGTCTTCTCTCATACTCTCTCTCTCTCTCTCTCTCTCTCTCTCTCTCTTTCTCTCTCTATCGTTCTCTTTCTCTATCTCTTTCTCGTTCTCTCTTATTACCAAAACGAACATCATCCCTTTTGCAAAAGTATCTCTTCTTTCTTGTCTTAGATAAAGTACCGTCAATGTTTCTAACCATCACCATCACCATCCCCATCCCTACCAGCATCACCACCACCACCACCAACATTAGCATCACCCTCGTCCCCCTTTTCAACTTCTTCCTTTCCTCTTGATAGTTTAAATTGACGTTACGATAGTAATTGACAGTTAGATGTTAAACGATCAATAAAAAACGATGGAATGATTCGATCAAGGCCATCCTTAAGATCCGATCGATCAAATTCTTCTTTATAATTCGCTTTGAGATCGTCGTTCTACATTCAATCATTAAAATAATTACGCTTGAAAGTAATTAAAAATTACGAATTATTACCGCGTACACTCGTTAATCTGCTTTTATATGATCGATTAATTTTCTCGACGACGGTGATAACAACAAAAAGAAAAAAAAAAAAAAGAAAAGAAAAAAGAAAAGAAATTATTTCAACTAAACATCGATTAAATCCAATGATCAATTAGCAGATTTAAATATTTTATAATTATTTGAAATCATCAAAAAAAAATCAAACGATTAAATATACGGATTAGATATGCTAATACAATTTATTATAAATATCTGAGAGATAGATAAATAAATAAATAGAGATAGATAGATAAAGAGAAAGAGAGAGAGAGAGAGAGAGAGAGGGAGGAAGATGGAGAGAGAGAGAATGCCATTGACACTTCTTCAACCCCCTTCCCTCCACTATAACCACTCTCCTATCACCATCCACTTCATCGGCCAAGCGTCGATCGTACAAACAATAGACAGACCCTCGAAGCATAGTTCACTGCGACTACAGAGAGTATGAGGGTGTCGTGCTATCAAGCCCCCCTCCCACTCCCCTCCCAACAACACCCCCTAAGAAGAAAGGGTTGAACTTGATATAATACCTAACTGACGAATATATGCTTTTGTATGGTTTTTGTAAATTGTTTTCACATTTTTGGCTACGTCAATCCCCATCCCCTTGATTCATTTGTTCCTCTTTTTTTTTTTTTTTTTTTTAACAAAAGTCGAAAGCAAAACGAAGGAATAAAAAGATGAAGAAAAAGATGAAGAAGAAGAAAAATAGGATTCACGAAAATCAGAAGAATAAAAACATTCCTTTTCCATCCATCCCACACACCGAAAGCCCCCCCCCCCTCCTCCTCATAGAATCCATAGAATTTTTCACCGAATTCCAATAAAATCTCTACCATAATTTTCCTTTACGTTATATCTTCTTCGTTCATTCATTCAATGATATCGACGTCTTTCTCATTGCTCCTTTATCTTTCAGAAGGGGTGAGAAGGGGGAGGGGAGGAGAGGGGAAATCGAGGTGAAAGATCGAAGGTTAAAAAAAGAAAAGAAAAGAAAAAAAAAATATATATATATATATATATACATGGAAGAAATAATAAAACGTATGAAGAGAAAAGAAAAAAAAAGAATAGAAAAATCGATCGGTAAATAAATAAAAAAAAAAAGAAAATTAATACGTCGACCTTAACAATATTCCCACGGTTTACATTTACGTTTCCCATCTCATAGAGACAAAAAAAAAAATATTATGGACGATTCACGAAATGTATATTAGGCTTTGAAAGTTCTAATCTGACAACACGAAGCACCTTTTTACTATGATTTCTCGAACTCGTTGTTATTCATTCGCCGACGCATATTTTTCAAATCGAGCCTAATCTTCTCTCTCTTTCTTTCTCTCTTTCTCTCTCTATCTCTCTTTCTTATATACGATCGAAACACGCAATTTCGGTTAAGAAAATTAATTTTATTCACACCATGGCGTAAAGTACAATCCCATGTTTTCCCGAGGACGCTCGAGGCGGCTACCTCTTTCTTTTTCTTTACTCCTTTATTTTTTCTTCTTCCTTTTCTTTTATTTTTTCTCTCCTTTTTTTCTCCTTCTCTTCCTCTTTCTTCTTCTTTTTCTTTTTTTTTTTTCTTTTTCTTTTTTTTTTTACAAGCCGCGACCCTGGGATCACTGTTGTTTCCTTAACACTTTCTATCTCTTTTTTCCTATTTCTCTCTCTCTCTCTCTCTCTTATACTTTATATTCAACCAACGGGAATATTTTTTTCTCTTACTTTTTTTTTCCTCGGTTAACCCCGACTAACCAAAACCTAATCAACATCCAATTCTTCTTCGTCTTCGATAAGAGGAACTTGATTGACGAGATAAATGGAAATACGTGAACGTATACTCAACAAACGAAGAGAGGAAGTCTCGGACTCGAACACGATACGTCCATTTAAATCCAGGACACGAAAGCGAAATTTTTTTTGAGTCGTTGTTTCTCTCTTTCTCTATCTCTCGTTCTCTCTTTCTCTCTCTCTCTCTCTCTCTCTCTCTCTCTCTATCTCTATCTCTATCTTTATCTAACGTCGACGATGCTTCGTTGTCACACTGGCTCTCCTCCGTACTTACACGCTCGTAAATACACAGACTTAATTTAATTACGTTTCCGAATGTTTCCCTATTATCCCAACACATTGCCGAACATTTAACTTCGCCAAAGTTTTAATTTCATCGCCACGTGCGACAATGACAGTCGATCGATTTTATTTTATTTTATTTTATTTCATTTCATTTCGTTCTATTTCATTTAATTTAATTTGATTTTATTTTATTTTATTTTTTTTTTTTTCTTTTCCTCCTTTTTATTTTTATTTTCTTCCGTCGAATAATCGAATCGCTTTTAAATTCCGTTTCCGTTTGGAAATTTGAAACAATTGGAAATTTCTCTTTCGTTTTAATTTATTCTTATTTTACGTTTCTTTTCCTTTCCCTTTTCTTCCGATTTTTTACTTTTTCTTTTCTCAATTACCTATAATTATTTATCGAAATATAACTATTCGATGAAAGTTATCTCTTCTTTATCGTAAAATTAAATAAAAGAAATTAAATTAAAGATCATACAACGGATAATGACAGAAAATAAATAAATAAATAAATAAATAAGTCGATTGTATAGGTGTTTAATTTAGAAAGGAGAAAAAATTTTTATTTTTTAAAAGTTTGATTCATTAATTTACAAAACATTGCCTCATTTGCCACGAGGAAAAAAAGAAAAGGAAAAAGTGAAAGAAAGTGAGGGTTCTCGGTTGTTCTTTTTTCTTATTCCTTTTCTTTTTTTTTTCTTTTTTTTTTTTTTTTTTTTTTTTTTTTTTTACAACAAAGGCACACGATACACGAGCCGAGTCATGTTCGGCTTAATTACTGGAATTAATGCGAACGGTTGGTGTTAATCCGTGTGCGGCACGCGAGCCAATCAAGTGGTTCAGATAAGAATGAAACGCTATCGAAACTAGACGGCTCGTTAGTCGTTCATGCGTTCGAGATATAAATTACATAGCTTAATCCTAATCCGTTTGAATAATGTTTGATAATAACTTTTTCTCTTCTTCGATAAAGAAAGAAAAAAAAAAAAAAAAAAAAAAAAAAAAAAAACAATCACAAAGTACATACACGCACATTCGCTATTCGTATCATTTTTTAAAAATATTCGTATAATAAAAAAAAAAAAAAAAAAGAAAATAAATAAACGTAAAAATATATATAGAGATATATTAGATCTATTTCGATTAAATTTTCTTCACAAAAAAAAAAAAAGAAAGAACGAAAAATAGAAAAAAAAAAAAAAAGTAAAAAGACGTATTACCGGTTCAATCATCCAGTTAAATATAATTATCCGCTATCTTAATCATCGCGATTACCTAACAAGTAACATTACTCCTCGATCACTATAATTTTCTTCGGAGCAAGGAAAAAGGAATGAAAAAGAGGAAAAAAAAGGAAGAAAAAAAAAGAAAAAGAAAACAAAGAACCAAAGAGAAACGTGACCCTAACAATCCATATAAAAATCTTTTCTATTGGCAATTCGTTCTATGATTTTTAATCGGCGACGAGACAGCGTATAATCAATTTCTAACTTGATAAATAACTCTGTCAGACCCTTTCAATAAGTAACATCCTCCTACTGGTTAAAGCTATAATTATTCTTTAGATCGACTGATATCCATTTTCGTGGATCTTGCAGAAAGAAAAAAAGAAAGAAAAAAAAAAATTTTTCCATTAACTATAATCGTCGTTTACGTCGATCTTCAACGTATGATTGATTTTTACTTATTATGTATATATATATATATATATATAATAACAAAATTATTAAGAACTTGAATGAAAATGAATTCATCGTATCTTGTGAAATTTAACAACAGCCAATTAAAATTATAAGCCAATCTATAAGCTTATACGAAAGTTATATGAATACTTTCTATATCTATCTATTTATCATCCATATACTAGTACACCTACGTACACTTATACAGATACATGTAATCACATATGTAACTAAATAGTTGCATACTTTACTCCTCTCTAATCCCGATCTATACAAGTTCATTTTCTAGATGCCCGAGGCTTCGAGCGTTAACCTTTAATTACAGGCCGGTCCGACCGTCTAAATTTATCGCTAATAACGTTGCAACGGACAGAGTTAAGCTCCATCAACTGAACGATCTTTATGAGAAGCCGCATCATGGAACGGAACCGAACGGAACGGAACCAAACGGGAAAGAGAACAAAATGAAACTAAATCGAATTGAACCGATAACGTTCTAACGCATACACATATTTCAAGTTATTTTCGAGATATATTTGACGTTTTCATTAAAACGACACATTATTTTTATCATTCAAAATAATTCCTTGTTTAAAAAAAATCTTACGTATTTTTACAAACTTATATCTTGATAAATTATTGATCGCAACGAAAACTCTATAGAAAATTTCCCTATAGGGATTTTTGTTTTTTTTTTTTTTTTGTTTTTTTTTTCTCTTTTTTATACATACAAATACAGTAATCAGGTAGAAATCAATCGGATTAAAAAGATCTACGGACTGATCAACGAACGTTCTTATCGTTTTCTTTTTTCTTATCTTTTTATCAACGTTGAAAAAAAGAAAAAAAATATATATATATATATATATATATATGTACGTATCATTTCGACGTATAAAAAGAGTTTGAACAAATTTTATATATGACGATGACGAGGAGGATGCTGTGATTCGTCGGTTTGAAATTTTTCAGAATGAGTTTTACTGAAAGTATACTGACGTATTATTACCACTATTATTATTACTACTACTATTAACTACTATTATTACTATTACAACTACTACTACTACTACCATTAACTAACTAATACTAATACTGGTCCGTAGAGCTTGTTATAAAAGTTCTCTCTCTCTTGTACGTTAATACCGGAAAATAGATATCCGTTTTCGGCTTGAAGCTAGGTCACAATTAAATTTTGCCTACTCTCATTTCTCATTTTTCTTTTTTCTCCTTCTCCCCCTCCCCTCCCCCCCCACCTACTCTCTCTCTCTCTCTCTCTCTCTCTCTCTCTCTCTCTCTCTCCATCTCTATCTCTATCTCTATCTCTATCTCTCTCTTTCCCTTTGTCTCTCTTTGCCTCTCTTTCTCTTTAACCCTTTTCTAAGCGATCGCGTGCGACCACAAGTTGGACATAGTTGGAAATATTCCACGAAATGAATCCTCGAAAAAGAAATAAAATAAGTTTTTTAAAAGGTGTCAGTTTCGGTTTCTCTAACAAACGCCTGACTTTCTATAAGAGAGAGAGAGAGAGAGAGAGAGAGAGAGAATTTTGTAGAGAGCTGAGAACATACTCAACTATATATCGAGGATACTTTATGGCTCGAACATGTCACGTTTCGGACCAGAATTAGCCATTATTTTTCTGCACTCGATCATAACGTGCCCAGTAAGCCGACTTCTATGGAAAAAAAAAAAAAAAAAAAAAAATAAACTAGAAAAAAAAACTAGAAAAAATATGTTCCTACTTTCTTTAACGCCAAGTTATAAGCCTCTATACCATATGTTTTTCTACACACGAACATTGTCGAAAATTTATTATTAATTATAAAGATTTATTTAAGTAATATATTTATAATATATTAATTGAATATAATTATATATTAATCACATTAACACGACGACGAAGATCTTGTTGTATCTTTTTTTTCTTCTCTCTTTTTTTCATCTTTTTTCTTTTTCTTATGATTTGTTTTATTGTTAATAAAAAAAAAAGAATATATATATACATATATTGATTATTATTATTAATGCGATCTAATATATAATCCACTGGGATTTAATGTGCACGTAAAAATATCAAATATTTCTTATTTTTTGTTTCCTTTTTTTTCTTTTTCTTTATTTTGTTTTTCTTTTTTTTTGTTTTTCTTCTAAATATTTACAGTATATCTTCTATTTCTCCTTTCTTCTTATTTCTTTCCTTTTTTTAATTCTTAATGAATATTCATATTCATCTTAATTACAATTATAATGTAGTAATTAATATTTTTTATTTTCTTGAGTGGAAATGTAACGTAAAAAAAAGAAAAGAAAAAAAAATAAGAAAAAGAAAAGAAATCAGGAAGATCAGTTGATTTTTAACAAATTTAGAAATTTTCGATATCTCCCTCTCATCTTATATTCTTAATGGAATATAATCAAATTATAATTAATAACATATAAATTAATAACAATAAAATTTTAATATACTGGAGATATCATTTATCTTTATTATCATATTATTACAGATATGTCTTTTGGGAGTAGCAGTTAGTGACAACAGTACGATCGATGACGATCATTCAGCGATCGAGGACGGAGTATCAGAGATCGCGAACGTCGCCAACAATCTTGACATAGATAACGTCGATCAGGTAAAGGATTCTCATATATAATATTTTAACATTCACGACATTTCGAGGAGCGTCTCGTTTCATGCATGAAATAAAAAGGAAAATAGAAAAAGGAAAATAAAAAGAGAACAAGAAAGAGAGAAAGAGAGAGAGAGAGAGAGAGAGAGAACGAAAAAAGAAGGAAAAATAGCTTTTGACCGAACGAATTCTTCGGGTGTTGGCGAGTTTACAAGACGAATTGCAAGTCTCACTGAATTTACAAGTGTCAGCTGCACGGCAGAAAGTAAGAAAGAGAGAGTGAGAGAGAGAGAGAGAGAGAGAGAAAATGCATGGTAGTTTTCGCGTGTTTCTATGCAACAAACACGAATTTTACAAGTGGGTAAAAGAAAGGAGTGTCGAACCGCTAGAGGAAGAATAAACACTCTTATTCATAGTAGTCGGACCGAAACGGGTCGCCAGAAATCATTATACCAAATGAAGAAAGAGAGAAAGAGAGAGGAGAGAGAGAGAGAGAGAGAGAGAAATGAAAGAACAAAAAAAAACCAGCGATATAAGAAGGATAAAGTATGGAAAGGGAGTGGAGTACGAAAAAAGAGAGAGAGAGAGAGAAAAAAAAAGGGGAAAAAAGATACAAAAGAAAATAAACAAATAAGTAAAAAGAAATTAAAAGGACTATTAAAATGAGGGGGGGGGAGGGGTGGGAGAAAGAAAGAAAAGAAAAGGAGGAAAGAAACGAAAGGAAAAAAGAAACAAAAATGAGGAGTTGACAGGAATCATCAAGTTTGTCGCAAAACGAGAGAGCTTTTATTTTTCCGCCGTCTTAACACCAGTTCTACCAAGTCTTTTCGACACGCCGAGATCCCTTGACTTCCTTCCTCCTCTTATTCTTATTCTTCTTCTCATCCTTATTATTTTTCTTCGTTCTCCTTGCATATTTTTTTTTCTCTTTATTCCTTTTTCTTTTCTTTTCTTTTCTTTTCTTTTTTTTCTATTTTTCCTGTTCTTTTCGTTTTTTCTTTTTTTTCTCTTCTTCTTCTTTTTCTTTTTTTTTTTTTTTTTTTTTTTTTTTTCCTTTTAATTTCACCTCTTTTTACCTTCGATATACATAAACGGAAAAAGGATTTAAACATTTGACTCTAATACTTACGTTATTAACATCTAACATTCCACTACTAACAGCTTGAATCCAATTAATTCTCGAGTGACGTATTTCAATATTTGTTCTCAATTTTTTTTTTCTATACTATTCTCTTGCACACACACACACATATATATATATATATATGTGTGTGTGTGTATATATACGTATGGTATGTATAATAAATGTCGTATAAATACCTCCTTTAATCTTATTTAAAACGTTTTAACGAAATTTCATTTTTAATTTCATTTCGTCGTTTTCATTATCGTAATCGGTTAAAACGATACTATGTAATATGTTAACGAATATCTTAAAAGAAAAAATATAAGAAACTTTTTATCTACATAACATTTTATATATATAAATTTGTATAATATATTTCTTTAATATAGAAATCCATAAAGATATGATTGCAAAATAGTACTCAAGTTCTTTTTTTTTCTTTTTCTTTTTTTTTAATCGAGCGTCCAAGCTTTTATATATAAATATATATCTATCTACGTATACACATGCACACATACACACACAGACACACATATATATATATATATATATTTTAAGAAGTATAAGACTATGGTCGTATTGTTTCACCGATTGGGTTTCGCGAAACCATAGAACGTAGTAAGCGTCGTCTCTATTCATGAGTTTTACCATTTTCTCCAAGTTCGTATGGGCAATGAACTCTACTTTTCGTTCACACGGTTGCTAATGGATCCCATCCTCTCCCCCCTTCTCTCACTATTTTCCACGAATTTTCATCTTCTCTTCTTCTCCTCTTCTCTCTACTCTTCTTACCCCCTTACCCTCTATCCCAAGCACGTATTATCGGGGTAAGCATTACTTGAAAAATGATCGTTCGTTCGTTCGTTCGTTCGTTTTATCGTTCATTCGTTCGTTCGTTCGTTCATTCGTTCCTTCGGTTCTTTCATTCGTCGAAACTACCGTCACAATGTGCGATAATAATAACAAAGAGAATCACCATTATGGTTGGAACGCAATTTCGTATAATAACGTATAATATTAATGAATATCATTCGAGTATAACGATTGTTATATATCATTCTTATTCTCATAATTCTCATGAAAATGTAATATATTTATTTTGAAAAATCATTAAAATCGAACGAACCATTCGACGATATGATATCCTTCTCTCTCTCTCTCTCTCTCTCTCTCTCTCTCCCTCTCTTTCTCTCTCTTTTTCTCTTTGGATCTTCTTTGGTACTTTCGAGACTCGATAGTTTTAGAAAACTGGATCGCTGTGAAACGCGCTTTTACTCTGTTAGAGCGTATGCATCAGTAAACATGAAAGTTTAATGCAATACCGTACGTAATCGTACTTCATACCAACATCGAACGTCCATTTGTGAGTGCAAGAGAGAGAAAAGAGAGAAAGGGAGAGACGACGACGATGACGACGACGAGGACGACGACGACGACGACTACGAAACGACGTCGCTCTGATAAAACGTATTTTCCAACTTTCATTGACGACTTTCGCAAGCCAAAACAATTTTCTTCCTAAAAATGGATCAACTTGTACCGCACGCCGAAAATTGTTCACTTAAAAGTGAGTTTTAACAGTCAACTCGTTAAATTTCTAACGACATACTTTACTTCCTTTTTTCCTCTCTTTTCTTTTTTCTTTTAATTTTTCCTCTCTCCTTTTTCCTCCTTTTTCCTCATCGGAGCATTTGAAATTTTTTTTAATAATATAAGACGCGGACGTGTAACTCCTTTGGTTTTTTTTTTTTTTCTTTCCTCTTCCTTTTTTATTTTGTTTTATTTTGTTTTATTTTGTTTTCTTTTCTTTTCTTTTCTTCGTTCATTTCGCTTAAGAGAAAAATTCAATAAAGAAAAAAAAGTCGCAAGTTTCGTTTCACTTAAAATTACTTATACTCTCCCCACCCCTCTCTCTCTCACTCTCTTTCTCTCTCTCTCACTCTCTCTCTCTCTCTCTCTCTCTCTCTCTTTTCATCTATCTATCTATCTTTTTATTACATTTTTCTTTAACCATGTCACATTTTACAAATATACACGGAAGAAAGTTTGCCGCATTATAAGAAAGGATACAACTTTTGAAAAGAAGGAGAAGAACATTTCGAAGAGAAGATATCTCATAAAATCGAAATATCGTTTGTCTAGTAGATCCATGTTCTCTCTTTCTATGTTCGTTCAAGAAAATTTCTTTGCCATTCCACGAGTCGCGCGACATTACTACGACCGCGAACTTTCTTCCGTGATCGGGATCCGTAAAAATGGAATAAGAGAAGGAAAAAGAAAGAAAGAAAGAAAAAAAGAAAGAAAGGAAGGAAGGAAGGAAGGAAGGAAGGAAGGAAACAAATAAAAAACAATTCTCGCGAAAGAAAATTCTCGCGCGTGTATTTACGTAAAAGTCTTTGATGGGGGATGGGTGGTGGTGAGTGTTAAAGAAAATAAAGGAGGCAAGTAGATACGTGATTCGATGAACAAAACCGACGATGGTTTTGTGATTTTTTTTTTATTACTAAAAAATTTTATATATATATATCAATCTTAATATACTTTTCCTTTCATAATAATATTATTCTTCCTCGAATTATTAATTGTCCATTGTATGTCAAACTTTAATTTCACCTGGTATAATCGTTACTTTTTCAAAAAAAAAAAAAAAAAAAAAAAAAAAAAATAAAGGAAAAATTTACAAAAAGAAAAGAAACGTTCGAGTTTACCCCCTTTTTTTCGTTCAATTTCAAAAAAGATTTCCAAGATCCTACCTTAATGCGTTTCTGTTTTTTTTTTTTTTTTTTTTTTTTTTTTTTAGAATTCAAACACCTTTTCTCAATGTACCGAACCATAAATCTTCGTCACTGCGAAATAAAATTGTGTACGTCGTTCGCACACGTTACGCCTACATTGTTAGACAATATTTATGTACAATGGATAGATACGTGCATTAAACTTTTCACAAAATGCATTCTTATATACCTTTTCCTTTCTACCTTTCGTAATCTAAACGAAGAGTTTATTACATATCTCTATATCATAAAACTATGAGATGATGATATTATTCCGAAACATCCCGTTAGAAGAAGATAGAATTTCATTAGTTAGAAAAAGTTCTTAATACGTTTCTAAAAGATATATTGCTTATTTACGTACTACGTATATATATATATATATATTTGATATTCATGTTTTCTCTCGTTAGCTGTTTGTTAAAAGTCTTTTCAATAAGAAAAAAGGAAAAAAAAAAGAAAAGAAAATATATTTCTATATAAGACTTATTCCAATTTTCATTTGATCCAATTTAATCAGAACTTTTGTTCTTTCCTTCCTTCCTTTCTTTCTTTCGTTCTTTCTTTCTTTTTTTCTTCTTTTCCTTTTCTATTTCTCTTCTTCGACAATAACATATCAATGAATTGACACATGTCATGAATTTAACGCAAACGATATTAATTCAATTTTCAACGAAATTATTATATCTTTCGAGATACGATCGAGTTTTTTGATAATTCTTTTTCTCTTTTTTTTTTTTTTTTTTTTTTTTTTTTTTTTTTTTGTATTAATAACATAATTACATTCATTCTTCGAAAGATAATTCGAGATTGGGCACGAGCTTGAATGATATCGATTGGATTGAAATAATTCATTCCGATAGGAACAAAGTAAAAGGTTTAAAAGGACAAGACAAAGAATAATGTGTGACTTTAGCTAATATGTATTTATTAATAGATACAATTTCGCATAGTCGGAATGTCGAAGGGTCGTCCATTGAAGTTTTGAGACTCACTTGACCGCGCGTGCCGTTACAATGCACATCCGTATCTCTTCTTCTTTCGTGCCCTGAGACGTGCGAGGCAAACGCGCGAAAGTGCTGCTTAGAACGGGGATGAACGGGGATGGGTTTGGAATGGAAAGAAGGGTTCAAGGAAGGTGAGGTGGGCTGAGAACTGAGGGAGGATTCTAACAGAGGTAGTTGAAACGACGTCGAGACTTCCAGTGGCACTCCCAAAGAACAGAGGAACAGAAGGGCGAAAACGGCCGACGAAGCACTCACGGGACTATCGTGCACCGGTGTAATTGGCTAATTGCATTTAACGGGTGTTCAATTTCAAAGGTATCACTTTATCAAGCTGAGTAACGTAACGACGTTCATTTCCCCTCGAAAATATTCATTTCTCTGGTAATTCGTTATTAATCGATAATGCTTCGTTGTTCCATTTAATTATATATCCCCGAAATAATTGTTTTCTAATACGAATTTTAAGTTTCGATTATCGGGGGGTGAAAAACTTTTCAAGCCCCTGGAGATAGGCAATTCGTTTAATATCTCACGTTGCCTGGAATAAGGGGCTATTAAAAAACAAAAAAAAAGAAAAAAAAGAAAAGAAGAAACTACTTTATTACCGACTGATGGTAACGTAATCGTCGGAAAAAAAAAGAAGTACAAAAGCAATACCTATATATTCAAGCGTTATTTCGATTAATTTTTGAAAATGAGTCGAAAAAATTTAATACCGAAATATTAAACTTAACTCGCTGCATAACAAAAATATCACGTGTATCTGTGCGAGTCATTTCCATTTCGAAAAGTTTGTCTAATGCATATTGATAGAGCAAGTAATGTAGGACATATATATGTATGTATGTATGTATGTGTGTATGTAGATATATCGGAGAAGTTGGCAACGACGAATTTTCGCGCGAACATATATTATGTATTCGAAATTAATATATCGACAATGAAAATCAAGCGTGTTGGAGAAGAATTATTAATTTTGAAGTCTTCTTTTTTTTTCTATTTTTTGCTTATTATTTTTAAATTCAACGAACGTACGGCAACCATTAGTCGTTAGACGATCCATTATATATATATATATATATATGATTAATAAAAAAGGAAAAAAAAAAGAATGGTAAGAACACGACGTGACATTTTATATTGTCATTTAATATGGATAATTATTTAATCACACGCGTATACACGCGAAGACGACTAAAAGGATATAGAAGAGAGATGGGATTCGAACGAAACCGCACATTATAGATATCGTTTAATTAACGATAAATTTACATTAATCACGATATTTGATATCGAACATACATATTATACGTACCTATCTATAAATTTTATCCCCAATTGGCCGATCAACCGCACCGCGATTATTTCGTCAATTATCGACACATTACGAATTTATCAGTTAGCTATCAATTTTGAAATCATCATTAATTCGTTCCTAATTTTCTTCGTTAGTAGGAATGAGATTTTTTTTCTTTTTTTTTTTTTTTTTTTTTTTCCTTTCTCTTTTTCTTTCAACTTTTTCAAAGTCGCTTAACGACCTCAGCACACTCTCCCCCTTTCTACCTTTTATACACTTTTTTTCTTTTTTCGCCCGTCTCCACCTCCCCCCCCCCTCCCTCCGCCCCGCCCCGCCCCGCCCCTTTTTTTTTATCTCATTTCCGCAAGATCCGGCAACCCTTAGGAACTTAACTCGTTCCGCGAACAACAACCATAAGAATTTATAATATTCCGGAAGCGCGGAATATTTGACAAGTGCCGGCGGTCCGTGCGCGCAAAGAACCTCTCCGATAAGACGCGGAGAAACATTAAAGAAGATGAACAGGCAAGAACTTCGGGCTCATTCATAATTCATGTCGCTAATTTTCGAAGGTTGCGCTCTACGTTATTGCATTATCGCGTAAAATTCTTGAATAATTTTCATCCGACTAGTAAAGTTTCGAGTCGCGAACGCTACTCGTTACGCACGCCAATGTAGATTTCTTTCTCTCTCTCTCTCTCTCTTTCTCTCTCTCTTTCTCTCTCTATCTCTCTGTATCTTTCTCTCTTTATCTGTCTCTTTTTATTTTTCATACTGAATGGAAACGAAAATCTTGGCTTTTCAAATATTTTCATTAATTGCGATTCGTTCGATTAATTATTTCCGCTAATACAAAAAGCGCAATGATATCTATGCACATCTATGTATATATACATAATATATATGTGTGTATATAATATATATGTGTATATATATATATATATATACACGTCTTTCGTTCTCTATCTCATTCTATCTACCTACCAAACAATCTATCTCTTTCTCGTTTATATACATCGACCATTCGATAATTTTACCGATTGGAGGATCCACCAACGATGGAATAATTGAAATTCTGGTCCAGATGCAAGCGTCAATCGCGCGTATCTGCGTTTGTTAATTTAACGCGATTGAAAAGCTCCCGCCACCTACCTCCCATCCTCCCTCCCATCCTTCCCACCTATCCTTCCTCCCTATCACTCTATTCCTCCCTCTGGTTGCTTCATTTACTTTTATCTATCGCAAAATACGTTGCGTTGTTATTCGAAATGGCAGAGCCACGAAGTAGACTACCAATTTCATGGAAGACGTTTATCTCTTCGTTTTCTATCTGCAGTCTTCGTGATAGTTTATTTTCATGTATATATAGGATCTAACGTGGAAAACTTTGTTTTTCCCAAATTTTCTTCTTCGTTCGATCATAAGTTTCTTCTTACTTCAAAATTTTTACCTGTGTATATATATATATATATATGTACATGCATTCATATATATGTGTATGCATGTGCGTGCGTATGTGTGTGTACCAAAGTACGTAGTTTATTCGAAGAGAAAAAGTTGAAGGAAAATTTTTTTTTCTTTTTTTTTTTTTTTCTTTTTTTTTTTTTATATTTAATTTATCAAAAGAAAAGAAAAGAAAGGAAAAAGAAGATTTTTCTAGATGGGCAAAGAGAAGAGGAAAAAAAAAAAAGAATAAAAGAAAATTAATTAAACGTACGTTGATTCGATTAGTAAGATGTTAAAAAAATTTCATTCCGAAAACAACGTTGGAGTAATAATAAAATGAAACGATTTAGAATGTAAGTTGTAAGAATGACATAATGGAGGAGAGGGCTAAAGAGTCATGGAGGGTTGGGATGGTCTACGTAATCAAACGAGGATCGTTGTGTCTTACAAAACTTTCGCAATTTTAAAGGGGGTAGTGTGACTGACGTGTAATAACTCTCGTGCCACGTTCACGAGATGATTTCTACTTTTGCCTTGGGAGCTTTCAACTTTCAACCTGGAGATTCAACTTTACCCCTTTTACGCCCTTTATCGCACGTATTTCCTACGAACGAATTAAATCGCCAAATCGATACTCCCTTTGTCATAATCTTTTCACTTCTTTTTTTTTTTTTTTTTTTTTTTTTTTTTTTTTTTTTTTTTCCCCCAACCCAATCGAGCTTACATACTCTATTTAACCGATAATTCTTTAATATATAATCAAATAATTATAAATATTCAAACGTAAAGTTCGATTATTGCGGATGGTTCAACGAATTAATAAGAATTATTTAATTTTAATTATTATTATTTATTATTATTTATTATTTATTATTATTTACTTTTTGTTCTTTTTCTTTTCTTCCCTTTTTTTCTTTTCCTTTTCTTTTTTTTTTTTTTTTTTTTTTATCTCTCACTTAAATTACTATTCGGGTAATTCGATCGAGGCATATAACGAAACTAAATGGACGAGAATATTTCGAACGAATTTTGTCGCAAGTATATCCTGAACCGATGACGTTCGTATTCACCTCTCGAAAATCTCTACCAGCTTCGAATTAACGAAAATCTGATTAATATCGAACCCAACGGTTGTCGATGTTCGTCCATGTGCGAAAGTAAAGTATATAGATGGCTCTCATACCTGGGATGCTTTCAAACGTGACCTCGTGATAGGAATGTACATTCGATGTTTCGAGTGCAAGAGAAAATCAAAGAAAAAAAAAAAAAAGAAAAAAGAAAAAAAAGAAAAAATAAAAAGAGAGAGAAAGAGAGAGAACAGCTACCATCAAATGATAATTACTTACATATAGACGATGAGAATGAAGTAGAGAGAAAGCTGAACGATTTAACACAATACATAGCAAAAGTAATAAAAGAGAATAAAAAGAAAATAGCTAGAATAATCATAGATATCAAGTGTAATCCCTACGTGGTATTGGAATCGATTCGATATCAACCGAACGAAACCGGTTGAGTAAGGATAAGCTTAAGGGGAAACCAAAGAGAAAGAGAGAGAGAGAGAGAGAGAGAGAGGGGATGAAAGGGTGAGATCCCCTCTTTACGTTTTATCACCCCCATAAACCCTTTCGCCGGGTTCGAATCATTTCGTATTTAACGTACGCTTGACCGAGCAACCCCACTTATTCTCATCAACCAACCCATTTTACTCGTTCGCAAACGCCTTAAGGGACTAATGAAAATTTGTATTTAACACGCGTGAACAATGAATGAGCCAAACGATAAAACGTTTTCCTTTTCTATTCTTTTCTATACTTTTCTTTCTAATCTACGCGAACGCTTTTCTTTTCTTTTCTTTTCTTTTCTTTTCTCTCTTCACATTTTCTTTTTCTTTCTTTTTCTTCGTTTCTTTTTTTTTTATTTTCCTTGCAGCTTTAAAGTTTCGTTTAGATAATCAATGATTTTATTGGTAATTAATTAAAGCATTTTAAAAAAATGTTAGATGTGTGTGTGTGTGTGTGTGTGTGTGTGTTGTGTATATACGTTCTCTATTTGCTGTCTTTTAGCATTGTTACAAAGTGAAACTTTGCTTTTGTTACGTAATAAAAGACTAGTATATAACGAATTATGTTAAAGTTAATTAAAATGCATCGTGTTCGAGGGAGATCAGAAAAAGTGTCGGACATTTTATTTTTCTTTCTTTTTCTTTCTTTTTTTTCTTTTCTTTTTTGTTTTTGTTCTCTTTCTTTCTTTCATTCTTTTTTCTCTCTTTTTATTTCTTTCACCCGTAGAATAATACCGGTAGGAAAGGAAATATATGAATAGAATTAATGATATGAAATTTAATTTATTAAAAAGAGATATGTATTAATATTAATTTGACCTGAATTATTTTTTTTCTTTTATAATTTTTTTTTTTCTTTTTTTTCTCCTTGTTTTCATTGGTTAAATTAATAATCGAGTTAATAATATGATATTTAATTTATTACAGAATGAAAGAGAATGAGAAAGAATGAGAAACGTATTAATATTAATTCGAGCGATTTTATTTCTTTTTTTAGTTTTTGGTTTGTGTTTGTGTATGTATATAAATAAATAAATATATATATATATATATATATATATATATATATATATATATATATATATTATATTTTCTTTCCTTTTCTTTCTTTCTTTCTTTCTTTCTTTTTTTTTTTTTGACGATTTTTTATCGCTACGAAGAACATTTTATAAGTAGCACGTAAAAGAGTTTTTCAATTTGAGGACAGTTTGACGAGAATGATACTCGTGGCGCAGGCTCTTTGTTCTCGTCGGATTACGTCGGGTTGAAATTCCGTTGAATAAAAAACAACAAAGCGCGAGGATACGTGGGAGGTTAAAAAGGAAGCTGGAAAAAGACGAACGAAGTTGAATAGAGTTGGCTCGAAAGTACGTATATCGAGGAGCTATTGTATCTCTACAATTGTTTTCCTGACTTTTCTATGGTCGTCGTACACGTATAATCTCGGAAAATGAAAAAGAAGAAACAAGGAAAGAGAAGAGGGGAAAAAAGGTAGAAAGCGAAAGAAAAAAAGAAAGATGAAGAAAAGGACTAATGTGTGTATATGTGTGTGTGTGTGTGTGTGTCTGGATGTGGGTGTGTGTGTAAGAAAGAGAGAGAGAGAGAGAGAGAGAGAAAAGATACGAAGAAGGAGGTAATGGACACGGTTGTCAGAGTTACACAGAAGTTATAATTCATGCGGTTCCAAGGATCGTCCTATTTTTACTTCCTTTATTAAAGCTATCATAACGTAGCTCTTCCGATATTTTTCTCCAGGGGCGACTACACCTCTTCGATAGCGGCTTACCAGAAGAAAAAAAAAAAATCTCGTCGATAGATAAAGACAAACGATACTTTTCACATTTTCTTCTTTTTCTTTTCTTCCCTTTCCTTTTTTTTTTTTTCTTTTTTAACTTATCCTTTTTCTCTTTTTTTACTCTTTTTATCCACATCCTTATATCTTCCTTTTATTATCAATGGATATCTCTCGTTGAAAGATAGAAAAAAACGAACATTAGAGGATTCGTGTTTGATTTAAAAAAAAAAAAAAAAATATATATATATATATATATATATATATATATATATATATATATAAAATAGAAACAAAAGAAAAAGAGAAAAAAGTAGAAAGAAAAAAAAAATATGAAAATAAAAGTAAAATTCTATTTTCATTATTCAACATTATTCAAAATTAATAATTCGATGTTATTTGAAAAATTCAATATAAATGAGATATCATTGATATTGATTCGATCAATTGTTCGATCTAACAAACACGATAACTTTTCTTCCATTTCATTCGATGATTGTGAATTTTCAAAAAAAAATGGATATATATATATATATATATATATATATATATACTATATATAAAAAAATATTATGTATATAGGAAAGAGAAAGCACGATAAAATAATCATTCGTAAGGAAGGAAAAACATTTTGGCATTAAGCGAATGCCATCACTGAGATCCCTAAGCTTTCCCTAAAAACAAGCGTGGATGGGCGATCATTTGAAATGCGTTTTACCAGACGTCAGGAAAGAGAAAGATAAAGAGACAAAGAGACAGACAAATAGACAGAGAGAACGAGAGAGAGAGAGAGAGAGAGAGAGGGTGAGAGGGAGGATGGAGGAGGGTGCAGGTATCGTCAAAGATCAGTATCTTCGAGGCATTTTAGAGTGCTGGTCCAGGGGGTTCCATTAGTACTAGGGAGATAAGACGAAGATGCAGAAAGAAGGAGAGAAAGTGAAATAGATAGATAGATAGAGAATGAGAGAGAGAGAGAGAGAGAGAGAGAGAGAGAGAGAAACGAATTCTCGCCTTTCACTGTCGCTGTCAATAATTTGGAAGTCTAATACTCCTCTCCTTTCCTCGACGTCGACCAAAACGTTGAAATGGTTTCGGCTGTCTTGAACCATAGAATAAGGAAGTAAAGAAAATAAGAAAGTAAGAAAGAAGTAAGGAAGGAAGGAAGGAAGGAAGGAAGGAAAAAGATCACGAGAAACTAAAAGAAAGAGATAGAGAGATAGAGAGATAGAGAGAGAAAGAGAGAGAGAGAGAGAGAGAGGGAGAGGATGAGGAGGAGGGTAAGTTTAAGATCGAAAGGGGCAACCGACATCGCAGGAGTCAAGAAGGGGAAACAAATTGACATCTGCACACAAGAACGGAGGAATCTCTTTTTCTATAAGGGTGTTGTTAGTGGTCGTGGGTCCGGTATGTGGCGAAAGAGGAAGAAGGGAAAACGTTTGAATAATGCAAACGTGAAAAGGATCCCGTTTAAAAGTCCGATCTTCCCTTCGTCGACTTTTTTCCCCTTCTCTTTTTTCTTCTCCTTTTCTTTTTTTTTTTTTTTTTTTTTCTTTTATTTCCTTTATTTCCTTTCTCTTTTCTCCTTCCTTTATTTTTTTCTTTCTTTCATTCTTTTTTCCTTTTTAGTTCTTTCTATTCTCCGAGCATGTATCTCGTCTGTATATCGTTTGAAAAATCAAAATACCATAGAGAAGAACGTAGGACCATATCGATGATATTATATCTTACAAATTTGGCCTTTGTATAATATCGTTAGAAGAAGAAAAAAGAAAGAGAGAGAGAGAGAGAGAGAGAGAGAGAGAGAAAGAAGAGCGAAAGGGAGATATAGAGATCGAGAGAGGGTGTGAGAGAGACAGAAAGAGGATTCTTTTGTAGCATATAATTCGTGCAACAATGGTGGATATTAATTTAGGACAACAAAGGTGGGATTTATCGAAATCCGATTCGAGATCAGTGATTAAAAGTAATTGTTATACCGGGCGTGTCGATAAAGAAGAAGAAGAGTCAGTTCGCCTTTAAGAAAGTTATTATCTCCTTGCGAGTTCTATTCGGCCATTTTTTAATTTGCATCTCTTAAAAGAGAAAGACAGAGACAGAGAGAGAGAGAGAGAGAGAGAGTGAGAGAGAGAGATCTTCACGGACGATCGACAGTCGGCGGTTGGATAGTGGTAATGGTGGTGATGGCAATGGTGGTGGTTATTGTTCAGAATGTTTGGACCAAAAATTGAAAGAAAAAGAAAATAGAAATAGAGAGAGGGAGAGAGAGAGAGAGAGAGAGAGAGAGAGAACTTGAAGTTATATTAGAGATATCAAATAACGCCCTTCGCCGAGTGGTCCAGACGTTTCAGAGATTCCAAGTGAAATTCCGAGAGATTTATTTCCACGGCTTATTTCTTATCCCATCGCTCGAGACGTTCTGCCCTTCTCTCTCTTTCTCTCTCTCTCTCTCTCTCTCTCTCTCTCTTTCTCTCTTCCTCTTTCTAAGCCTATTACTTGGTCCCTTTAATCTAGCTCGATGCTCGTTTATCGTCATCTCAGAAAGAAAAAGAAAGAGACAATGAGAGAAAGAGCGAAAGAGAGAGAGAGAGAGAGAGAGGAAAGTTACTTTAGGTTCATGGGGAGAAACGTCCCATGAACGATTAAAATCATTCGCATCCAGGAAAATGAGACGGCCAAAGCAATTTTGGAAGAGTCATCGTTTGGACTTAGGAACCTATGAATGAAAAGAGTAAGAGATAGAAAACATAAGAATGATAGAGAGAGAGAAAGAGAGAGAAAGTGAAAGAAAGAGTGAGGGAAAAAGAAAAAGAGGACGAAAAAATCCTCCTCGAAAATCTCCCGCAGCTTTGGCAACTAAACCAAAGGGTATCGCGAATAGTATACGATCTCTCTTTCTCTCTCTCTCTCTCTCTCTCTCTCTCTCTCTCGTACATGTTTCGATAGCTCGAACGTTACTCTACCTCATCCTCCTCGCCAAGGGGGAACACGCCGTCGTGTTCGCGAGTACGCGAAATTGCTCTTCGGAATGCAGCGAGACACGTTCATTATCCAATGTTTCGACGTCAAGCAAGAACGATCGTCTCGAAAGAAAGAGAGAGAGAGAGAAAGAGAGAGAGGAAGAGAGAGAGAGAGAGAGAGTGAGAGAGAAAGAGAAAGAGAAAGAGAGGGTGAGTGACACGCATCGGCAAGTTCGATTCGCTCGATTTCGTGCAACCCGACGAAAGACCTCGACTTCTTCGAAGACGTTCGAGAGAGAAAGAGAGGAAGGGATTGAGAGAGAGAGAGAAAGAGAGAGAAGGTTTGAGAATTAGTGAGAAGAAGCATGAAAGGAGGGTTCGAAGAATCTCTCCCTTACAGAGAGAGAGAGAGAGAGAGAGAGAGAGAGAGAGAGAGAGAGAGAGAGAGAGAGAATGAGAACCGTCGTCGAAGGCGCTTCGCTGGAGTTTGAATAATGCAGACTCGCAAGGCCGCTTAAAAGTGATCGGGCCACCGAAGCACCCCCTACATGCTCTCTCTTTCTCTCTCTCTCTCTCTCTCTTTCACCCTCACTCCCTCACACCATCCCTGCAACTTGCAATCCTACTTTCGTGCCGTCTAAGAGAACGAACTAAGATTGATTTTAGATTGGGTGGGAATTGGGAATAGCTGGCCCGTTACTTACACACATACACTTCTCCCTTTCACGTACGTACAGAAGATTTCTCATAGAATATATGTGTGTGTGTGTGTTTATGTGTTTGTATGTATGTGCGTATGTGCGAGTATTCGCGTATGCCTGTCTGAGTGGTCGCATTCGTATTTGATCTATTTTCTCTCTCTCTCTCTCTCTCTCTCTCTCTCTCTTTGCAAGTGTACGTGGACATTTTATTATTATTTTGTATGTTTGAATATGTAATAACATTATTAAATTTTTTAATTCATTTGTTTAAGAAACATTTGAAATGCAATAGATAAAGAAGACAATACTCCTCGCGAGATTTCTTCACTTGCTAATAGACTTGAAAGAGAAAGCGAGAGGAAGAGAGAGAGAAAGAGAGAGAGAAAGAGAGAGAGAGAGAGAGAGAGAGAGAGAGAGAGATAACACGAACCAAGCAAAGGCCCACTACTACTCGTGCCTATATAGGACGCGACGAAAAGCCGCATTGCGGAATGAGAGATCGCCGATAGTGTCGGATAACTCTTACTTTTTTTACTACTCTCGTACTATCATCCCCCACTCCTCGTATCCCCCTTTCCTTCACTTTTCGCAAGCCAACATTTCTTTGCCAATTTTCGAAAGACGCCACTCTCTCTCTCTCTCTCTCTCTCTCTCTCTCTCTCTCTCTCTCTCTCTCTCTCTCTCTCTCTCTCTCTCTCTGTCTCGCTTAAACACGAACACACTCTGCGAATAAGCATCAATTTTTTAAGCACAATTTATTTTGATCTTTAATGATCGATTTAAAATGATCAAGAGAAAAAAAGTTACCATATTCAATAGTCACTCTTTTATTTCATGATACAACTTTCAACCCAGGTAATTCTCTTTTTCTTTCTCTTTTAACAAAAGTTAAAGCTTGTCATTGACTTTTTCCGAGTTAGAAGTTTAGAAATGGTATCGTTCAACTTTTCGAATAGGATTTTCTCTCTCTCTCTCTCTCTCTCTCTCTCTCTCTCTCTTTCTCTTTCGTTGATACTCTCTCTTTTTTTCTTATCTCGTTGAAATAGCCAGAATGTTATCATCGAGAAAAGAAAGAGATTACCAAAATCTAATGTCTAAACCCAAGAATTTTATCGAACGTCGATACGTGAACGTCGTCGTCATCGTCGTTCGTCGTCGTCGTCATCGTCATTGTCGTCATCGTTTTGAATAGAAGAGGATGATGATTCGATAAGAAATCAATGTGCGAACCTTTCTAAAAAAATTATTGGTGGACAAAGTTGCTTGGAAAACGACTAAAAGAAAAGAAGAAAAACAGATAAAGAAAAAAATGGAATGAAAAGGGGAAAGAAAAAGAAAAAAGGAAAAGCAAATAAAAAAATTAAAGAGTTGTGAAGAGTAAATATGAAAGAAATGGAAAGATGCCGCATGTCCGACAATGCTCTTTCGTAATATCAATGCATTTATATATATATGTATATATATATATATATATATGCATCATCTATAAAGAAAGGGAGAGAAAGAGAGAGAGAAAGAGAGAGAGAAAGAGAGAGAGAGAAAGAGAGAGAGAGAACATTGGAAGTGCAGAAACATCGAAACACCGCATTGCGGGGTCTCTTTTGGAAGCTTTTCGTTGGTCCACCTCTGTCAATTTGCTATCGATGAAGAGATATGCGTGTATACGAACGCGTAACCATGCCATATAGAGAGAAAAAGAGATATAGATAGATAGGTAGAGAAAGAGAGAGAGAGAGAGAGAGAGAGAGAGAGAGAAGGGGAGAACGACCGAGTCTATTTTGAATAGCCAAGCCAGCTTTTCGTACCTCGTTTTTTTTTTATTTTCATTTTTTGTTTCTTTGTTTTCCTTTTTTTCCCTTTTTTTTTTATTCTTTTTTTTTTTTTTCTTTTTTTTTTTTAATCGTCCAAACTACAAAAAGAAAGTAGCAATTTCCGAGAAAATTTTGATTTCGATACTTTCGTTCTTTGACGTTGATTCGTACGTGAACGCACGCGAAACAAATAGGTAAATAGTCTCTGTTAAAAAAAAAAAAAAAAAGAAAAAAGGTAAAAAAAATATAAAAGAAAGAAAGAAAGAAAAAGAAAGGAAGAAAGGAAAGAACAGAAATATTTAATAATTTCCCTTTTTAAGCTTATTATTTGTTTGTTTTGTGTTTTCTATTTTCTTGTTTCTTCTTCTTCTTTTTCCTTTTTTTTTTTTTTGTTTACTCGATCGATCGAAGTAATAACTTCTTCGAAGTTAAAAGGTTGTATTCGATCGTACACTAAAATATACATTTAAGAAGTTCGAGTGAAACCGGGCAATTACTGCTATACTTGCCTGGTATCCATTTACCACTACTATATATAGTAATACACACACACATATACATACATACATACATACATACATACATACCACATTCGTTTGTCAGTAGAAGAAGGTAGCACGTGAGTAAGGGTAGCATAGAAAACCGGTCGTTATTCTTAAAATCGATGCACCAATCATTTTCTATGACTATCGTTGGCCGCGTTCGTCTCGGGAATTATTCATCGAGCAGCATCAGAATGCGGTGAGCTGCGGAATCACGTTAAAAGCTTTCTGACTCTCTTCTTTCTTTCTTTCTCTCTCTCTCTCTCTCTCTCTCTCTTCTCTCTCTCTCTCTCTCTTTCTCTTTCTCTGTCAGTCTCACTCTCCCTTTCTCTATCTTCCTCTTTCTCTCTCTCTCCCTCTCTCATCTATCTTCTCGGTTGTAATCCCGCATTCTCGCGCTGAAAAGCACGCGCGGACAAAAAAATGTGAGAGAGAGAGAGAGAGAGAGAGAGAGAGGGAGGGAGAGAGAGAGTAAGAGAGAAATAGATAGAGAAATGGTAGAGGGAGGGATGAGTGGATGGAAAGCAACGAAGGAATAGGACCGAAGAGCAGGAAGAAGCACCACGGAAATAAATTTTACGGGTTGGAGTTCATGGAAAGTGCCGGTGGCTGTTAGCTGCCCGTAACGCACTCTCCTTCTTTTTCTTTCATTCGCGATCGCTCTATCTCCGTTCTTTTCTTTCACATGCGGAAATAGAAAGCGAATAAAAAGGATTAATAGTCCGACTAGTTAACCGATTTAACAGTAATTTAACGTACATGCATAAATACAAATATATATATATGTGTGTATGTGTATCTATAAATTTTAGATTATTTAAGAGATTTAAAAAAAAATATATATATATATATATATATATATATATGGAGAGAGAGAGAGAGAGAGAAATAAGAATTAAATCGATATGAAATCGCAAATCATCGAGATATCGCATTTTATTTGCCAGAAAATTTATAAAATATTAAAAGAGTCTTATCGAAGTACGAGAATAAGTATCATAGATTTTCTTGCTTTCTCTGTTACAGACAATTACATGGGGAGAATGGTCGCCATGGTCGAAATGGACGCAGTGTTCCAAGTAAGTCGAAAACGATCGATAATAATTTCCTATTTTTATATAATCTCGAACTATAGAAGTTTTAATCGAGTACGCGAGTTTGATAAAGTAAAGAGTATAAGAAAAGGAGGGGAAAAAAAATTAGAGGATAAATTTATAAGATTTATGTAAAAATAAATTTCCTGACGAAACTTAGCTACTTATATATATATATGTATATACGTATATGTATATATAAATACGTAAATACATAGATACGTATGTACGTACGTACGTATATGATTCAAAAATTGATAAGGAAAAATTCTCGCATGCTTACCGCTTCTTCTGATTACATCCGGTACTTTACCAAGGTGTAAAGATTATCATCTGACATATCGGAACTTTCGTGACCCGAACATTTCGAAACTACTACATCTGCGCTTCGTCATTTTCCAATAATTAATTCCAAAATAGTACTCGCGCGACATATGGCGAATGACGAACGCTCTCTCTCTCTCTCTCTCTCTGTCTGTCCCTTTCTCTCTTTTTTTCTCTCTCTCTCCTTGTCTCTCTTGACGTATACACTTTGTGTATATATTTCGCGTGTTCCAATTGTGTTTCGTTTTTTTATAAAAAAAACACGTGGAAAATTAAAAGTCAAAATTGATCGAGTCGAAATTTTAGTGTGCTACGTTCGCCTATGCATTTTCGCGTTCATACAGAAATAACAATCAATGTAGCAGATCTGTCGAAATGTCGTTGATAACGCGAGCTAAACGAAAATACTCACTGTTCGTGTGTGCACGCATTTGTCTACATATACATGTATGTATATATGTATATATATATATGTATTTGTGAGTGGGTACCAGTTGAAAATTCTACTCTATTTATTTTCTATTTTTTCCTTTTTTTATTATATCTTTTTTTATTCAAAAAGTCGCTCTATATAAAAAAGATTGTTATCGAGATCGAATTGAATCGACTCGGATCGATCGTTCGATCGTCCGTCCGATCGACCGACCTGAAAATAATCTTCCGTTGTTCAAAGTTAAAATTCGAACATCCTGTTCGTGTGTTCACGTTTCACAGAATTATATACAGTACAGCAGACAGTAACAGTGTGTAGACATGCGCAATCTCGATATAGGGTAAAGCAATGTATATATATATATATATATATATATATATATATATATATACATATAGTCTTGTAAAATATCCACTTCAAAATAAATTTCCACAGTTTATTTTAACTTAGGTTCGACGTTTCGACTTGAGAGAAGGAGAGAGTGAGAGAGAGAGAGAGAGAGAGAGAGAGAGAATAAAAACTTGAACAAATACTTCGATAAAATCTAATAATACAAATATTTCGACATAAAACGATAACGAACGGAGTAGTCGAATTTATTCAATTTTACATTTTATTCGACGATCCTCATTTATCTCAGAGATATTAAAGAAAGAAAAAAAGAAAAAAAGGAAAAAGTTTTTATATTTCCAATTATTTTCACGAATCACTGTAATATCATACGATTACGTATATGTACGTGCGTATATGTATGTATGTATGTGTATATGTGTGTGTGTGTGTGTGTGTGTGTGTGTGCATGTGCGTGTGTGTGTGTGTGTGTATGTATCGGATTATTGAGTTTTCTTTTTCCTTAACGATCGTAGAAGCATAAAAGTGCAACGAAAGGTCACCTGGATAGCTATCAGAAATCGTTCGATCGATGTCACGTGATAAAGATGAACTTTCATTCATCGATCGTAACAACGAAAGGTCGCACTTTATTAACCAACGATGCATCTTTCTCTCTCTCTCTCTCTCTCTCTCTCTCTCTCTTTCTCTCTACGTACACACAAATACACACAAAAATTCTTTATCCGCGTGACCTAATCTCACGTTTTTCCGAAGCAAGGAACGTTTCATGAACGAGCCAAGCTTCGACGATATACGCCACAGGAATGTTAAACGTTTCGGAACTCATTTTGCCCGAGAGAGAAACTGCCAAGTTACACCGACTCTACCCTATATCCTCCCTATTCCCCCCTTTAAACACCACCCGACGGCCCTCTTCCTCAATACTCACCCTCTTTTGACCTACCGATCGACCGCCTACGTCCCGCACAAATCTCGTGTTTGTTTTTCAGTTAACTCGAAATTGGCGTAGACTCCGGCAAAGAGCTTTAATAATTTATAATCTTCACGAATTTAACAACACAAAGTCCTCCGTTCAATCTGTAACGTGAAAAAAAATTTATTGCGTATGATCTACGATGGCCTACGCCATTCTCCCATCTAACTTTGTGATTAACGACGTTCAAGAAGTTTTTTCTTTTTCTTCTTTTTTTTTCGTTTCTTATTTCCCTTCTTTTTTTTTTTTTTTTTGGTTTATCCTTTTTTTTTTTCTTTTCTTTTTCTTTTTTAGTTTATTATCGTATCGATACGTACGTACCTATGTATGTAATTTTAATTTCAATCCTATCGCTATTATAATGTTTACTGATTCGCAACAAAAATTTTCAGGAGTTGCGGTGGTGGAATATCGAAGCAACAACGACGATGCAGAAGAAAACCATGCAAGGGAAGACCTTGGAGTACAAAATACAAAGTCTGCAATCCTCAGGTAAATATATCTATGTCTTTCTGCCTTTATTTTTTGTTCTCTCTTTATTTCCGTAGTAGGAGCGTGAGAAGAAAAAAAGAAAGCAGAAAAAAAGACCGAGAGAGAGGGAGAGAGAGGGAGAGAGAGGGAGAGAGAAGAGCAAAAATATCGAAATATTCTTAAGATTCAGTGAATCCGCGATGGAGAAGCCAGGAATATATAAAAGTTTTCTTCGATGTTTACGCGTGAATACATAAATCTGGAAACGAGTGAGATGTAATCGAATCACGTCTTTCTAGAATTATTTTTATCGTCGTCGTCGTCGTCGTCGTTGTTATTGTTGTTTTTATAGTTACTATTATTGTTACCGTTACTGTTACAGTCGTTGTCGTTATTATCGTCATCGTCGTTGTCGTCGTTGTCGTCGTTGTCGTCGTCGTTGTTGTTGTTGTTGTTGTTGTTGTTGTTGTTATCGTTATTTTTGTTATACGTTATCGTTATAGTTAACGTCATTGTTACTGTTATATTTATAACAAACTGGGGGAATTCGCGGAGCAATTGAATTATCAGGGGAAGAGTAATAGACTGACGAAACAATTCTCGGTTCGGTGAAACATATGCATCGGGACACACCAGCGATGGTTCTAACGATCGAGAGAAGGCGGATATCACCACTATTACTACTACAACTAATACCACTACCAACACTATCGTCGTCATCACCAATAGTAGGCATACTAGCACCTGCACCAGCAACAACAGCAGCAGCAGCAGCAGCAACAACGAGAGCAGGAAATTCGTGGTTCGCGCAAACAACGAAACGAAGTTAACTCTGTCATTTAACTCGCAACTTTCCAAGTTCTGTTCGGCGCTTCTACGACGATACGCTACCGTGGCCTCGATTCTCTTCGAGAAATGAAAAAGAGAAAGAGAGGAGAAAGAGAGAGAGAGAGAGAGAGAGAGAGAGAGAGAGAAACATTACGCTTCGTTTCTTTCCCCTTAACGACGACCGTTTTAGCATCGTCGATTGTTCTTGTTACTAGTCTCTCTTTCTCTCTTTCTTTTTTTCCCTCTCACTCTCTCTCTCTCTCTCTCTCTCTCCTTCTCTGTAGATAGAAATTAGCATCAGAACGGATTTTCCCGAGTGAAGTGGAACGTTCTAGTTCGTCAGAAAATGCGTGTCATATTTTAATAAAAGTAGAACAATAGTTGAGATAAGAGAAAACAGAAATTAGTCTCTTTTATATCTTTGACATACAACACATATACACACACACACACACATATATATATAAATAGATAAATAAGTAGATTGACAAATAACAGATATAGACATATATCGATCCATTATGAAAATTGAAAGAACATACGAGTTTGGCAGAAACTAAAATACAAACAAACAAATAAACAAACAAACAAACAAACAAACAAACAAATAATATTCATCATCGGTGCATAACATTCATTCGTTCTCATAAGTATACCATTCTATATAACCAGCTAGCCAACGAACCAACCAACCAACTAACCAACCAACCAACCAACCAACCAGTCAGTCAGTCAGTCAGTCAGTCAGTCAGTCAGTCAGTCAGTCAGTCTGTCAGTCAATCAGTCAGTCAGTCAGTCAGTCACCCTCTTGCTGTAATTATAACTTATAGATATAGAGATATAGGAATGAGAGATACGGAGGGGATAGTTGGAGAAGATGTGGGAGAGGGATGTGAGTGAGGATACGACGTGAAGAGAGTTCGGGCATGTATGCACATGCATGCATGCATGCATGCATGGATGCATGCAGGAACGTGCTCGACGATGCAAGCTCATGGAAATACTACACAGACGCTCTACGGATAGTCGAGCATAACCAAGGCTAACATCGAAATCCGTCGTCGTTCCGACCCGACCCACATTCGAATCCGGGACAGTGACTTTCGGGATGAGAAGAGAGAACTAGGCAGCATCCGCATTCGCACCCGCACAACCAGCGTCACTACTACTACTATTACCTTTACTATTAATACTACTATCACTACCACTACTATTACTACTGCTACTCTTATTACCACTACTATCAACGTCATCACGTCACTGCCATCGTCACCCTACCTAGCAAACTTCGACCCTCTACTAAAATCGGATCGAAAGCCACCAGCGTGGTACGCCGACAGCGACCTTCTCATTGATATCTCTGCCAACTCGATATATATATATATATATATATATATATATGTATGTATGTATGTATATATATATGTATATATATATACGCACATATAGGGGTGAGCTGATGGTAGAAGAGCGAGAGAACCCTGAGAGTGGGGATACGACGGGGATAAGGGAGGATGGGGTTAGTTACTACTATGCTTCAAATACGTTTCCATTCGTTTTCGAAAGAGCACCAGCAATATCGCATTGTCTCGATCCGCGTTCTCATAATACCGAATATGGAACAATTCGATCTGCCGGTGAAAAGGAGAGAAACCCGAAGTGGAACATCCAGAGAAGAGGGAGGGAGGGAGAGAGGGAGAAAAGGGAAAGGGGTTAGGTTGGATGAAAGTGGGATGAGGTCTGTGTCTATCCATCTCAACGTTTTATCTCGAATTTGCATTTGATAGAACGTCTCTAAAGTCTTTATTTATTGATTTATCGCTCGAGATAGACGTATATCTTCTTTTCTTTCTTTCTCTTCTTCTTCTTCTTCTTCTTTTTTTTTTTTTTGTTTTTCTTTTCTTTCATTTTTATTTATTTTTTCTTTTTTTTTTAGATTATCTCAGACAGAGTTTAATTCGAGAATTAAGGTGATAGAAAGAGAAAGATAGATTATATTTGGAATATTATTTAATCGGATAAAATTTCTTTTTTCTTTTTCTTTCTCTCTTTTCTTGTTTTTTTTTTCTTTTTTCTTCTTGTTTTTCTATTATGTTTTTCTTCAGGAGCGCTAATACCGATTAGGAATTTTCTTAGTGTGTACATTTTCTTAGTGCGCATTATCCAGATCCGATCTAATCAACGAACGATCAGTCAAAAAGAGTAGCACGAGTCATGTAATAAACTCCATTACATACACTATTCGAACAGTTCAACGGACTCCTCTTAACATCTTTCTCTCTTTCTCCTTCTTCTCCTTCTCCTTTTTCTTCTTTTTCTTCTTCTTCTTCTTTTCCTCCTCCTACTCCTCCATTCTTAGTCTCCTATCGGATCGATTTGATTTATTATCTAGACTAGCAGGCAACATTTTCTTCTTACCCCTTGACGTATCTCAACAAAGTAAACTCAACTAGAAGGGCAATCGAGTAAAAAAGAAAAATCTCAAAACTTCTTAACGCTTTCTTGATTTACAGAAGCTCGAAGACACGTGTATCGATTTATCGATTTCAACCGTAGACCATATATGTATATACATATATATATATATATATATATATATATATATATATATATTTATATATTCTACATATATTTGTACTAAATTAATAGGAGAAATGGAAAAAGAGTAAAAAAAGAGAAATATTGAATAATATTAAATTTTTATTCAAAAAAAAAAAAAAAAAAAAAAAGGAAAGAAAAAAAAAAGAAACAATCGTTTAACGAGAATAAAAATGGAGTATATAAAGATGAACAAATTTATGATGAACATCTCTCTCTCTCTCTCTCTCTCTCTCTCTCTCTCTCTCTCAGTTATTTCATATTTCATGAAAACTGAATGAAATTTCTGACAAGTGTATTAATCGTACTACCTGGTATCAAGCAGATATTTACATAAAATACCTAGATGTACATGCATACACACATATATGCATAATTCGGAGAAGAGAACTCTTTATGAAGGACAATAATTTAACCATGAGACGATAAATTTAATGTTAAAATCCAACCGGAAGGAATTTACGTCCATGGCATAGCGGATGTTCTCGTTCTTCTCCAATCCTCTCTTCACTATCTTCGTCCTTGCTTCTCGTTCTTGCTTACACCCTCTCTCTCTCTCTCTTTCTCTCTCTCCCTCTCTCTCTCTTTCTCTTTCTTTTTCCTACATATGCCACAGCTTTGCCCATGTTCTCCACTCACGTATTCGCGGACAAAGGGATTGTAAATTGTCAGCTCGTTATAAACGAAGAATAATCGTGAAGTTGCGACACGCCTCTCGCAAACCAATTCCCGGCTATTCGTTTCATGCAATTTAGTTTTTTTTTTCCCTCCACCCCCCCCCCTCTCTCTCTCTCTTTTTCTTTTTTTTCTGTTTCTCGTTTTTTCATTCTTTCTTTTTTTCTGTTTTTCTTTTTCTTGTTTTTTCTTCTTTTCTCCACCCTCCGATTTGTAGCATAGTAAGGGTGGGTAGGTGGTAGGTTGGGAGGGAGAGGAAGGAAAAAAAAAGTTCGTTAACGCGCAAGTACTTGGAGACAGAAATTCATTTGGTCCGTTCCTTTTTCTTTTTTTTTTCTTCTTTTTTTTTTTTCTTTTTGTTTTTTTCTTCTTTTTGCTTTTTTTCTTTTTTATCTTTCCTTTTTCTTTTCTTCTTGTACCCAGAATATGTAGTACCAGAATGTTAAGCAATGAAGGAGGAGGAGGAGGAGGAGGAGGAGGAGGAGAAGGAAGAGGAATGAAGAGGACGAAGACGGGAAAGTGCTTTTATACGGACATTTCTCGCAAACACTTTGTTCATTTTTTTCCCTTTTTCTCTTTTGGCCCCTCCCACTCGCTTGTTTTACTTCTATCTTTTTTTTTTCTTTTTTTTTTTTTCTTCTTTTCTCCATTTCCTTCCTTCTTCTCTTTCTTCTATTCCTCTTTTTCCCTTCTATCCGTTTGTTTCTAAAAAATTATTTTTTAATAAAAGTAATAGTAAAGTGTGAGGACGAATGATTTTATCCTTTTTTTTTTTTTTGTTTTCTTCGAGCAAAGAAAAAAGAGAAAACGGAAGAAGGAAGGAACAAAAAACAAGAAGGAAAGAAAGAAAGAATGAGAGAGAGAGAGAGAGAGAGAGAGAGAGAGAGAGAGAGAGAAAGAAAAAATCTCGGAACTTTTCGTTCATAAGAGAAACCATCTCGTTTGCTCTCATTTTCTTATAACGAGACTCGACTTCGTTCACAATTTTTTCTTTTCTTTTACATATATGTACCTATATATATTTACATATACGTTCGTACGTGGATACGAACGAATGAACGAACGAATGAACGAACGAACCGTTTCCTTCGTGATTCGCCTAACAAATTTTCTCTAATAGTATTTCACTCGTTTATCCACACATAAGAATCTTTCGTAAAAACTTCTACACTCGTGCGTGTATATATATATATATATACATATAAAACTGAATATACCTTAGCTTTCATAAAAAGTATGGATAAAATTTGGAAAAGAAGAAAGAGAAAAAAAAAAGAGTATATATATATATATACGCACGTTCTTTCAATGTAAATATTCGTCGTATCGATTCCCTCTTATCTATCTTAGGATTCCCAAAAGTATCGATATTATCGTCAGAGCAATAAGGAAACAGTGCAACGAACCATTTCGATTTCGGGTTCTGTTGGCAGTTCGTCGTTGAGATAGTCAGTAAATCCAGTATCGCAGATTCCACGCGAGATCCTTTCAACTTGAGGGTAGTAAGAGAATCGGAACGTGAGAGTTAGCAAAGAGAAGAGAGAATACAGAAAAAGAGAAATATATATATATATATATATATATATATATATATATATATATATATATATATAGTAACTAGAGGGAAAGGGAAGAATCACGGGAAATGAAATGAGCGGCAAGAAAAGGGAACACAACGCCATTAGCATAACGAAACGGGGAGACGTGCAGTGAATCCAGATTCATCTTTCTCTCTCTCTCTCTCTCTCTCTCTCTCTCTCTGTCTCTTTTTCTATTCTTGTCCTTTCACCTCTTCTTTGTCTCTCGCTTCACTTTGTCTTCTCTCTTTCTTTCTCTCTCTTCCTTTCTCCCTCTCTCTCTCTCTCTCTCTCTCTCTTTCTGTCTCTTCCTCTTTCTCTTTTCTTTCTATCTCTTTCTATCTTGTAGATTTTCAGTGCACTCTGTTAACACTGGTAATGGTTCAGTGTGTATTTCACGAGTGCGGCGACCGGCTGTTCCCTTCCATTTTACTCTCAGAGAAAACAGAGGAAATTCATTTGCGAGCTGCTACGAAAATTTCGCCGTGGTAGCCGCGATAAAGCTTTGCAGGGACGCGTTTCGCTTCAGATTCTCATAGTTCTCACTCGTAAGGCATACACGTTCTCCTCTTCATCCTCCTCTTCCTCCTCCTCCTCCTCCTCCTCCTTCTCTTCCTTCAACTTCATCCTCCACTACCAATGCCGCCTGCCGCCTTCCGGCCGATATAAAGCCTCTCTAGAACGTTTTACGACGACAATAGGACGTTTTCGGGCACGTCGCTTTCCTTTGTCATCTTTCTATGTCTCTCTCTCTCTCTCTCTCTCTCTCTTACGTTTCCAAAAAAAAAAAAAAAAAAAAAAAAAAAAGAAAGAAAAGAAAAATAGAACCACTCATATTTGCTAGAATTTTGCAAGACGCTCTCGATCGCGACGATATTTGCGAATCTAAAATATTTGCTTGCCTTTCTTTTTGTTCTTTTTTTCCTTTTCTTTATTTTATTCTTTTTATCCCCTTTTTTCTTTTCCTCTATTCTTTTTCCTTACGTCATTGTAAATGTAATATGGCTTCAAATAAATCGCGAAAGTAGGGGGCTCGGGAATATTACGATCTTTTTTTTTGTTTTTTCTTTCTTTCTTTCATCCCAATACAATTCGTTTAATCATTTATGCTCATTAAGAAATCGTTTGTTCGATCGAAGCGCGCGCGCACTAACTAACTAAACGATGATTAAATTTTAAATAAAGCAAACGATTTCACGTTTCAATCGAAGAACGTAAATGTGATTGATTATAATTTCGTTTTGGAGGTGTAAATATAACGCGAGTTCAATACACACGTCTTTTTTATTTCTCTCGTTTACAAACGTTATCGCATTATTCAACATATTTCACTGTTACTAATAAAGACACGAGAGAAACCCTGTGTGAAAATGCTCGGTAAGTTCGGATAATTTAAAGCCGACAAGGCTTACCTTTAAATTGTTCTAAGCTTCTTAAAGGGTACACGTGGGATTAAAATTTCAAAGTTATAGGAATACGTATATACGCTTTCTTAGCTCGTGAGACGATCCTTAAACTTCGACATTGTTCGCAAATATATTTAAATCGTGCACGCTAATTAACGTTATCGCACAATCATAAAAATTTTATATTTTCGATAAATACGTATATTTTATAATCGTACGTAAACTGTATGTAGTTTTTATTTATTTATTTATTTATTTTCTTTTTTTTTTTTTTTACTCTCTTTTTCTTTCTTAAATTAATATATATATATAAATACTTTCTTTTTTTAATTGTAACAACGATGAATCCTAAAAATAAAAAAAATATGAGAACGGAGAAAAAAAATGTAACGATCGAAGTCTTCTTTTATTCTTGATCTATGAAATGGATTATAGAAAAGAAAAAGAAAATAATGAAAAAGAAAATGACATGAGAAAATGGAGAAACTCTGACTAATAATTCGTATCTCGTTCTTATATACCAAAAGCTATAGTACATCGAGTTAAGTTCTTAAATGGATCTCTCAAGCGTGAATAGCCATGATAATATTACACATGTATATACACATGCATGTACGTAATACATATGCATGCATGCATGCATGCATGTATGCATACATACGTACTTACGTACGTACGTACGTACGTATAAAGAGATACGTAAGAATAGGGAGTACAATCTTTTCAACAGCAGTTGTAGTAGCCTCGAATAGCATTTTTATACCGCGATAAGTCTAACAGAGTTTTTCCTTTTTATTTTTTATTTTATTTCTTTCTTTTCTTTCTTTTTTTTTCTTTTTTTTTTTTTTTTTTTTTTTTTTTTTTTTTTCTTTTCAAAGGAACTACAAGCTACGACGCGCGTCGTAGAGAGTAGTAAAAGTATTCGAGGATATGAAGGACAATGTGTGTTCGATTGATCGACTCCATCGATGTCGCTGACAATATTTTCGAGTGTATTCGGGAAAGGTGTTAAAAAAGAAAAAACAAAAATTGAGAAAAAAAAATTGAAGAAAAATATTGGATTTTTATCGAATAACAAAATGTCTGCATTTATGTGTGTATGCGTGTATGAGCGTGTATATATATGTTTGTATTCATCGATAACGTTCGGTGGTTAGAAGAACAATAAACTAGTAGAACTCAATTCGGTGCAAAGCTAGGTGCAATAAAAATCTAATGCCAGGTTGCTGCTGCGGATATTCGGGTCGCAGCATTCGGTGCAGCGATGCTACGACGATATGAACCCTTGCCAAATCCGTTATCCTCGAGTTCGCATAACCACCGTATATACTTACGAGTATAGATCGATAATAGATGTATTCCGTATTACCAACTATCACCAATATAATATTATAGTAGGTCACAAATTGAAAAAATATATAATTTCTGGAAATAAAAAGAAATTTATACATACACACACACACACACATGTATATATATATATATATATTAAAAAAGAAAAATTAATTGTAATGAAAAATTAATTATCGAGATTTTTACGTTGCATATAGAGGGGAAAAAAAAAGGAAGGAAAAAGAAATGAACGAATGAAATTTATATTGTATAAAAATAATAATAGTAATAATTTTTTATATATGAAAAACAAAACTCATTCGTTTTCTTTTCTCTCTTTCTCTTTCTTTTTTTTTTTCCTTTTTTTTTTCATTTTCCCCTTTTTTTTCTTTCTTATATTTTATCATGTACAACATAAAATCCTCAATAATTACTATTTCATTTCAATTTTTCATTACATTTTCTTTTTTACGTATTCGCGACGAATGTTTTATCGAAAGTATTTCTCTCTCCCTTTTTTTTTTTTTTTTTTTTTTCTTCTTTTTTACTTTCTCGTATGTTACATTTTATTTTGTTATTAGATTTTCTTAAAGAAACACTTAAACGTCAAAAAGCTCTTTATATATTTTTTTGTTTTAGCAGGGTTTAACGATTTTCGACCGACCGATCGCATGTCGCGTAATCGCAAATCCATTTACTCGGTCACGGAAAAGATTCGCGGACGTATGTACTTCGATTATATTTCAAGGTCGTACGTTCGGACATTATCGTCGTCGATTAAATTCCACGAATATTCAATTGGTTTAAACGCTCAAGGTTTAAACGAACGTAAATCAAAGAATACGATTCTTCTCCTTTAATCATTGAGTATAGTTTTCGTGATGGAAAGAAAAAGCAAAAAAAGAAAAAAAAAAAAAAAAAGAAAAAAAAAAGAAACAGGAGAGAAAAAAAATAAGTTTTCCTTTGAAATTTTTAATGGCAATTCTTAAATGAAGGCAAAAAGATAAAAGTAACGAAAAAAAAAAAAAAAGAAAGATAGAAATTAGACGAATAAAATTATAATATACCAATCGATATTGAATCAAAACGGCGAACGATAAAACAAACGTTTCGATCTGTCAATCCATGTTATTCATATTCTCGATATGAAAGAATTGAATTCTTAAAGTATCTAAATTTCATGAAAAATCCAATGAATAATATTCGGTCACGTAAGGGCATCACGTGTCTTATGGCAGTAAACATCTTGAAAGGTAGATTAATAGCACCGTATAACGATCGTCGAAAAGATATCTTCTTATGAAATGCAAATTTTCGTCGTATTAGAAAAATATCTTATACTCTCGGCATTTATTTATGGCAGATCGACGAATAGAACGATGACTCATTTAAACGAAAAGTAAAAGATGAAGAAAAAGAAGAAGAAGAAGAGAAGTAAAAAGAAAACGAAAAAGAAAATCAAGAAAAAGTCAACGAAAAAAAAAAAGCCAGGCAGAAAAAAGAGAAAGAGAAAAAATCCAAAGAAAAAGAGAGAGAGAGAGAGAGAGAGAGAGAGAGAGAGAAAATAGTAATATATAAATAATAATAATATATTGATAAATATATTTTATAATTTAAATATATACATTAATTAACTAACTATTTATACGTTATATTTGTGTTATTATTAAATTCTTATCTGTAAATATTTTTTCTTTCAAAATTTAACAAATATCTTTTATTTAAATAATTTTTCTTACTCTTAAATTACTTTTGATATTAATTAAATTAGATTATAAAATAATTAAATATTTAAAAAATTTTTATTTTAAATAAATATTAATCATTTATCAGTTATAATTTATAAAGTAAAACTACCCAATCACATTATTAGTTATAATAAGAATAATTATAAAAATTTATTTATATAATATAATATATGACATATCTTAAATTATTTATTTATTATGATAATAATTATTTTTACTTTATTTAAATTTTTATTTAATATACGATAATATAATATGTGACAAATCGATATACGATAATGTAATATAATATGTGACAAATCGTAAAACGGTACAAATCGTACGAAAACGATCGGTTCGATTCTCAAAACGATTTCATTTGAGTCAAACCTAATGATCGATAATAAGTCTATTGTTTATACGCGAATAAATACGTCGCTTTCTCTGTAAGCATAATGGTAAATCGTAGAAGGGATGGTGGAGAGGGAGGGAGGGGCAGATGGTAGTGATTCTCCCATTTAACCTAAACATTCGGTGAAAGCCGAAGGATCATTCGATTTTCATCGATTATCACCAAGAGAACACGGGTAAATGTTGTTCGGTAAACAATCATCAGCAATGTAAATCTAGACCGAACGATTTCCCCAAGCTGTGTAGGTTTGCGGCGTGTTTTCATCTCTTTCTATCTCTCTCTCTCTCTTTCTCTCTCTCTCTCTTTCTCTTTCTCTCTGTATCTATCTCTCTATCTATCCATCTCTATCTCTATCTCTTAATACATACGTTGTATTAAACTTGTTATATGTATGATATTTAGGTATACCTTGAACCTTCGTTACGTTTGATATATCAACGTTCATTGGCTAATTAAACTTAGTTTATTCATGATCTCAATATTACGTATGAAGTATTATAATGAACAATCCGATGTAATAATTTAATTAACAAAAAGATATATATATATATATATGCGTTAAAAGAAAACAACGAATGTTATTGTTTTTCACGTTACGTATAAAAGATCGTATTAAGATAATCGATATTATATATGAACGATATTTAAAAATGACGTTAATAATTTTCTCTCTCTCTCTCTCTTTTTTTTTTCTTTTCTTTTTTTTTTCTTCTTTCTTATAAAATCTAAATTCAAAAAACATCTACGATAATTTCATTTCGTTCGAGATATTATCTAACATATTAATAGTTGATAGTATCTCTCCTGTACAAATTTTGTTTGGCAATCAACGTATATACCAAGGGCGATTATCTTGCAAACAGGCTCGCTCTATGAGATGTATGTACATATGTATAGAGTCAACGAAAAGCATCGTGGTTCTCTCGTTCGTGTAAGACAACGTTAAAGGGACACCTATACATACACACACGCACACATACACACACACACACATTTTCTCTCTTTCTCTCTCTCTCTCTCTCTCTCTCTCTCTCTCTCTCTCTCTCTCTCTCTATCACTCTCGTGTATTATGCAAGCGCAGAAATGACGTAACGGTTGAAACGTCAAAGGTCCCGATATTCAAACGATATCGAATTAGATCGATCAATCGGAATATCATGCTCTACGTGAAACGAATAATTAACCTAATTTGTATATCATTCTTATTCATGATTCTGCCATCATTTTTTCGAAAGAATTTTATATTAAAGAACTTTTATATTAAAGAATTTTATGTTAAAGAATTTTTCTATTTCGTTCAATGCTCTCTTGTGATTAAGAACCTTCTTTTTTTTTTTTTACGAGTAAACAGTTATGTACTTATGTGTCTCTCTCCCTTTGGTTGTACCTGCGTAAGAATTATGTATACATATATATATATATATATATATATATATATATATATATATATATATATATATATATAGTTATGCAATGATGAGATCGTTTTTATGTTAACTAGGCGCATATTCCAAAACATCAGAGTTATGTCAAACGCGTCGAAAAGAAAAAAAAAAAAGCAAAAAAAAAATAAAAGTAGCCTGCTGAGATCATGAATGGGTCTAGAGCGCTTGGCCTAGATAGCAATTTATCTTTGACGAGTCTTGGAACTATTCGAAAGAAAGAGCAAAATAAGCTCTAAGTGGAAATCAAAAGAAATCAAACGTTCCCTTGCATATCGCCATACTTTAAAATAGAAAAAAAGGAAAACTGGAAAAAAGAGAAAAAGAATTAGTCTCGTCGTCGATATCATTGATAATTAGATAAAATGTTTCCTTTAAATTCTAACATAAATTAAATGTTTCCTTTAAATTCTAACAAAAATTTTTAATAACTTAATGAGCCAAATATATTTCCAATTAATTTTTGAAGAAAATCAATCGATTAGTTCCTTCTTCTTCCTTCTTCTTCATACTTTCGAGACTAATAGTTTTTTCTCTTTCCCCTCCCCCCCCCTCCCCAGAACGATAAACTACCAAGAACTTTTTCACAAAGTTAAGCTCAAACAAATCTCCAGAAGCAATAATTTTGATTTTGAAAATCTCTTAGAAACTTTTTGATCGTCATTGATTGTATTAAAAATTTCTCCATTACTCATTCACACCGATCTTAATACACTTATATATTTATTTGTAGATATATCTACACACAGACACACACATACTTTCTTCCTCCATAATTTTTCCCAAACTTTTCGAATGACATTTAAAATTACCCTGAATTATAAAAAGAAAAAAAATGTACGATAACGAAAGAATATTATTATTCTAAAATGATTAAAAATTAAATGGAATAGAATAATATTTGAATTATTCTTTGATAGATAATATAGAAATTCATAAAAAAAAAAAATCAAATTTCTTGAGGAATATATTAGAGAAGAATTCATTTGACTGTATCGACGATTCCTAAGTTGTAGTTAGTTAATACATTGGTACAACGATTTAGTTCTTCGAAAGAAACTTTTGCGCTCGCGTAATCCGTTACGAAAGTTATCCAGCGTTAACGTGCACAGAATTTTTCGTAAATACGGATAATCGAGACACTACGTGCTTCGTTCATTCTTTTCTTCTTCATTTATACGCTTCGATTGAATCTCAATTCCACTAACGCTTCGATAATATTTTATATTATATTTTTCCAGAAAGAACATTCTCACCATAGAAAGTGAGAGAGAATGAGAGAAAGAGAGAGAGAGAGAGAGAGAGAGAGAGAGAAGAAAAGAAAAGAAAAGAAAGGGGAAAAAGATTCGAAAAATATTTCTTTTCAAAACTATTTCAGTTATTTGGGGAAGAGGTTAAAGAAAGAGAAGAGAAGAGAAGAGAAGAGAAGGAAAGAAAGAAAGAAACAAAAAAAAATGGAAGAAGAAGAAGAAGAGGAAAGAAAAAAAAAAAAAAAAGAAAAGGAAAATGGAAAAAACATTTGTTGTCTCAATAGTTACCTTAGAAGAAAAGCATGTGAAATTAAATTGAAAGAACATACGTAAAGAATACAGGAACCATTTGATAGCGTTTACCGAGTGATCGTCGAAGCTGAACAAAATGGAGTCATCTACGAAGGCTCTTACCGTCCGAACATGAGAAACGATATTTTTACAAGCATTCCATACTCTTTCTATCAATGATGTAGTACTAGTTCCTCCTTCACCTACTAGCTTCCATCTCCACCTCTTCCATCTTCTTCTTTTTCTTTTACTTCTGCAAAAGGCTAGCTTCTCGGTCTCCTTTCTGAATGCTTCGCGAAAGGATCGTGTTATCGTAGCCCTCGACGCGATGCTGAAAAAGGGAACACCACGAATGTGTTTTCCTTTATACCGAAAGGCGGCTAGACGTCACTTGCTCTACGAACGAAGAAAATGGTCTTCTCTTTTCTCTCTCTCTCTCTCTCTCTCTCTCTCTTTCGTTCTTCCATGCGTTTCTTCTCGGTCGTCCAAGACGTGGTCCGATTTCCTCTCAACGCGAGATGTACCTGTGTATTCGTGGGTTACACGTATTCTTTCCCTTTATTTCATGGTACGAAACTACACGAGGAAGCCAACCTATTCACGTGCTATTTCAGTAAACAGCCTTCTTTTCACATACACCAAATATATATATATATACATATATAGATAGATAGATAGTTACGTATCTATCTACACACGTACATTCATACATACATAACTACTACAGGACTAAAATGAACAAACTCGACGTCGTGTCCAATGATATATCATTTCGTATGACCTTGTCTATTTTATTCGATCTCTTATACGTCATGTCGATTCTCCATTATCATTGTCGTTTATCTTCAAAAACGAATGGACGAGTTTTAAATTCCTCGAATTATTACTGATTACAAGCTCGTCTATTTGTTTACAAAATACACACACACACACATATATATATACATATATATACGTACAAATTCTCTTCTTTCAATTTATATCAATAATACCATTGTAATAACGTATGATTTCAATTCGATATGAATAAACTCGTATCTGTGAAATATACTATTAACAAACACGATGAAGGATTAGATTTGTGATATGCAGAGAGAAACATTGGAAAGTCGGAAGGTAGAATACAAGGAGTTATGGTGGTGTCGTTGAGAGAGTATCATCCATTGTTTTAGGTCGTCCGAATCCAACCCTTAATCGGCTGAAACGTCTACTAAATGCCCGCCAGATATCCCCAAGCTAACACACCACTTGCTCCTATCCGGAAACGCTTTCGTCTAATGAGTAGTTGAGATTCCTCGTTAAGGAGCGGCTAAACTCTGCATTGCGGCTTCTGTGCGGGTTCCTAACAGGTTTCGGCGTTTCGCATAGTTTCTTCCTTCACTGCTACAGTATAAACTCTACGATATTATCTTCACACTTTTCTTTTATCTCTATCTCTATCTCTATCTCTATCTCTATCTGTCTTTTTTCTTTCTTCAAAGCTGTCAACTTACATAACCATTTTAATCCACAAGTGAAATTATCCATAAAATGTACACACACACATACATATATATATATATACACCTATTTACATATACAGTAAGTATGTGTGTGTGCGTGTGTGTGCGTACATTTACGTGTAAGTATTTACCCTATTTATCTATACGATAGATCACACCTACTTGAAAAACTTGTTCTGATGAATAATTTCAAACGATTAAAGATTCAAAGGCCTCCCCGGAAGAGTTACACTACTACTTCCGTATTCTTAAGCACGAGAAATCTCTGGCTTGTTCTGAAAATACCTAATGATAGCAAACGAGAGTAACTGCACTTTATGAAACTTTATCTACGAAACTGTACCTTCTTAAATTTAAACTTGACCTAATTAAGTTATCTTCTCTCTCCCTCTTTCTCTCTTTCCTCTCTCTCTCTCTCTCTCTCTCTATCTATCTATCTATCTATATATTTAACTGTCTTTTTGCCGGCATGAAACATTTATTATAAAATATAAAAATTATCTTTTTTTTCCCCTCTTTCTTTCCATCTTTCTTTCTACGTTCGCGTTTAACGTTTAAAATAATTTTTAATTCAAATAATCGTGCTAGAAAAATCGTAGACATAAAAAATTTCCGGCCCAAAGACCAAGTAATGGAAATTTTTCCTTTGACGTACTGGAATAATTAAGTTTTCTTGTCGACTTAAGACGCTACGGTATATGTAACAGGTGTCTCGTAAGTAGGATTTTGCATGTTGTGAAAAAAAGAAAGAAAGAGATAGAGAGAGAGAGAGAGAGAGAGAAAGCGGTGATGGATCGCCATAGTGAATCAGGACTACCTTTCAGCGTTGAAAACGAGCCTGTAAAAAGGACGAGAAAGCTTCTTTTGGTCTTCTATTCCGGAAGCACTTTCTTCCTTCCTATCTCTCTCTCTCTCTCTCTCTCTCTCTCTTTCTCTCTGTCTTTCACACAAACACACACGAACAAACACCCACACACTTTCCGTTTCTTTTGTATAACTCATAGAATCTTTCCATCGGTTCGCTTCAACATCATCAATTTTCAGCCGTGAGGGCTCGTTCTATTTGCAACGTAATCGTGGATAGACTCGAAATCAATATTGTTAATTCATTGGAAAATTTCCATTTGTTTTTCCTTTTTATAATTTTCTTTCATATCCGTTCGAATTAATAATTAATATTATTATTATATCGATCGGTTCGATTAAACGATTATGGACAAACCAGAGACCATTATTTCAAATTTGTAGTTTGTATTAGGTATATATGTGTTTGAAAGTCGACTTGTTAAAATGATAGAGACAGGATGAAATATATATATATATATATATATATATATATATATATATATATATATGTATGTATGTATGTATGTATGTATATTCAGATATATGAACATAACTCGTACATCGTTAGCAGGCGTATATTTTATGCAGATCCAAAATTATTCAACCGAGGTACGTTGGACGAGAGTAAATCGTTTATCGAGTAGAGTTTAAAACTCGAATTACGGTATTTCGATGAATGGACGTAAGTGCTTAGCGCGCTCGGCTTTGTCGAAAATAGTTGGCGTTTTCCATAGATTCATCCGGTTACGCGTTTATATGCATAACTAAACGTCGTGTATCGTTCCATCCCGTTAAAGAGAGAAAGAGAGTGAGAGAGAGAGAGAGATAGAGATAGAAAGAGTAGTAACTTTCACATTGACTCGATTTTCACTGCACGCTCGTACCAGAGATTGAAATAGTTTTCGTCAACGTACTCGTTTCGTTGGTGGAAAAAAAAAAAAGAAAAAAAAAATGAAAAAAAAAAAAAAATAACGAAAGAAAGAGAAGAGAAAAAAGGAAATAAATAGAAACAAAAAATAATAGAATGAAAAAAGAGAAAGATAAAAGAGTAGATAAAACGAACACCCTTTCGCGTAAATATATTTGAAAATTTGGTTTGAACGAACGAACGAATGAGAGGAAACAAAAAAAAAAAAAAGAAAAAACAAAAAAGAAAGAAATAAAAGAAAAAACGTGATTTCGTTATAACCATGAAAATGTAAAAAAAAAAAAGAAAAAAATAAAAAAAAGAAAAGAAAAGAAAATAAGAATTGAACAAAATTGGCAACTGCCAAATTGACTCTCAATAAATGAGGAAATAAAAAGAAGAAGAAGAAGAAGAAGAAGAAGACATGGAATAAGGAATAGCGGACCGTGTTTCGGGGCTAATCGTCGTTTTGTTACCATCTTAACGAAACTCTAATTTCTTTGGTAAGGTAAAAGTAGGAAAGTACTAAACGATGTTCACCTAAGAGGACCGAACGAATATAAGGATGGTGGTTTTGCGCCAACTTTAATAACGAACGTTTTACTTTCGAAAAGTTACATTGGGGAGTAAGAGTTTTGCAGTACGCGTAAAAGAAGAGAAAATCGACCCTCTCCAAAGTTTCGTCTAGGAAAAACCTTCGAAACGATCGAAACTGTGGCCTCGAGCTATTCCGATTTTCTTCTAAATTTTCCTTCATTATCGTGATAATTAATGAACCCTTCTCTTTCTTTTTTTTCTCTCTCTCTTTCTCTCTCTCTCTCTCTCTCTCTCTCTCTCTGTTTCTCTAAGCCTCTTTATTATCGTACAACAAACTTGTTCCGAACGAATAAATGAGAAGAAAATTTCTCTTCTATTATTTTAGAAACATAAAAAAGCGTTTATTATTTCAACGTTGTATAAATATAGCAATGTGTTTGTTGAATAAATAGTAAATCTTCTAATGTCAACGAAATAACAATAATCCATGAACGTGAATTATAGCAGTAATATTGCGGACTTTGTATTTATTATTAAGACATCGATAATAACTTGACCATTGTGACTGGACAAATATGTTCTTCCTAAGCTACGTAGTTAAACTTTCTCGAAATGTAAACACTCTTTTCCCTCTCTTCTCTTGATGAGGGTACGTTAGAGCCTCGTTAAAATTCCCTTACCGTTAAATAACCTTCAAACTTTGAATGATTTTCATGAGTATCTTTACGAATATTCTGATGAAATATATATAAAACCTTGTAAGTATTATATTAATTTTAATATAATAATTTAATATATTTAATATTCAAAGGAAAAAGAAATAAAAATTATTAGACATATTCTGTACATATATATATAATATATATATATATATAATCGTAGTTCATCTCTGTTATTATCTTAATTATATTCTGTATATTAAAAGGCATTTTTTTCATTCATTTATAAATAATTAAAATGTTCAGATATTTCTATAAAATATTTCTCATCATATAAAGTACATACACATATACGCACGCGCACACTCACACACACACTCATATATATACATATATATAAAATATTTTTACTTGTATTATAGAACATGCTGGCATCGTTTGTCTTAAAGAAAAAAGAAAAGAAAGAAAGAGAAAACCAGAAAAAAAAAAATAGATATCACCCTATTCATATAATTATAATATTATATTATTTATAGAATTAATATAATATTATTTTTGGAAAACGTTAGACTTCAGACAAATGTAATAAAAAATGAATCTTTGTAGAATTCAAAATAGCATTCGAGTTATACGAGTGACCGATATGCGGGTATGGAAAGTAACATACACGATTACATCAAGCAATCACCATCGAAGTTTGCCGTACTAGCTCCATAAAGAAACGATTCGAGCGAGTCGCGGAAATACGTGTTCTAAAATCTACATAATGGCCCCATCCGAGCCTTTCAAAAACCTACCACCACCTGTCGACAAGACCTTTCTCATTTCTACGAGATTGACTCGGTCCTCGTTCGTCTGTATGCAAGTTCTCTCTCTCTCTCTCTCTCTCTCTCTCTCTCTCTCTCTCTCTTTCTCTCTCTTTTTCTTTTATTCTCTCTCTGTCTCTCTCTCTCTCTCTGCCTCTCTCTTTCTCTCTCTCTCTCTATTGCAAAAGAAGAAAAAAAAAAGAAACGAACGACTTTCTTTCTTCCGAAACAATGGCCGAGCCAAGCTCGATCCCTGTCCGCTGGCAGCAATTTTCAAAATAGTTTTTCGCACTTCGGTTCATGGACCTTAAGGAGTTTTCACTCGCTCACAAAAAAAAAAAAAGAAGTAAAAAAAAAGAAATAAAAAAGGCAAAATAAAAAATAAAAAAGATACGCAAGAATGGATTCCTTCGTTCATTACTATCATCGCTTTTTATTATTCTTATTCTTATTATTATTATTATTATTATTATTATTATTATTATTATTATTATTATTATTATTATTATTATTGTAAACCAAAGATAAATAATATTTTTATCCTCTCTCTTTTTTCCCCCGAGATAATTTTTTTAGAGATAATTTTCCTTTAATCTTCTCTCTCTCTCTCTCTCTCTCTTTCTCTCTCTCTCTCTCTCTCTTTCTCTCTCTCTCTCTCTCTCTTTCTCTATCTTTATCTTTGTCTCTATATCTGTGCTTGCTTTTCCTCGGTAGTCACGATCGATTCCACTTGGTTCGAAATCACCAGACGATAGATAACTCTGGTAATAGAAAATTTAAAGAGCGTGGAAAAGAAACGCTTCGATGGGGGGGGAGTGGAGGGAAGTAAGGGGGGGGGGGTGGTGTGAAAGTTTGAAGTTTGACGATCCAATTTAATCGAGAAAAAAACGTTCATCAATCGTTATATCTCGAACAAAATCATATTATATTAACCATAAATGATTCCTTCTAGATTTTCTCAAGGAATCGTATAGCCCGACGATCTTTAATATCTCCCTTCTATAAATATATATATATATATATATATATATATATAAATGGATCTTATTTCGTTTTGAAATTAAATTGCGATCGAAAGAAAGAAAAAAAAAAAAAAAAACCGATATTATCAGGATGGAGAGGGTTAGGGGATGGGGAAAGAAAAGAAAAGAAATGAAAAAAAAAAAAAAAAAAGAAAATTGACGGACGATATATTTCTTTGTGATTTCAGCCATGCGAAAAGCCAAGTGATTTTCGTGCGGAACAATGCGCGGCATTCGATGACGTACCGTACAGTGGACAATTGTTAAAATGGTATCCGCATTACGATCCAGCACGGCCCTGTTCTTTGATCTGTCGTGGGGAGCAATCACTTGGGAATAACGTCGGTCGATTGCAACAGCAACAGCAACAGCAACAACAGCAGCAGCAACAGCAGCAACATCAACATCAGCACCAATACCAACAACAACAGGAGCTAGGGTCAAACGAGAAGATGACACTTACTAGCGATGCCCAAGATGCTCTACAATTTGATTCCGATGAGACAATAGTTGTCCAGTTAGCCGACAAAGTTGAGGATGGCACGAGATGTTATCTCGATGGCCGTGACGTCTGTATTAACGGCGAATGCATGGTAATTTTATCATTGTTCGTATAATAATTAATTTCACATCTATAAATTCATATCTTATTCTTCCTTCCTTTTCTTTCTTTTTCTTCTTTTTTTCTCTTTTTCATTTCCACGACAAGACATTAATCGTCGAGTTCAATTAATATTATTTTCTTCTTTCTTCTTATTTATTTTATCTTGTTTCTTTTTTCTCTCTCTCTCTCTCTCTCTTTTTTTTCTCCTCGCCGTACTTCCTACAGATATATAACAGATAAATAGTAGCCTATGTAGAGAAACAGACTTAAGAGTAATATGTAAGTTCCGATAGAATCAACGTGGCTTGCGGATAAAAATTGCACGTAGTTTCACGTTCATTGACTTCCATAGACTTAGAGACTCACGTGACGATATCAACGACCTACAGACCCGTATGAATTATCCACGTAGCTGCTTCGTGCGACTGGCCAGTTGTTCACATCGTTTCATCTCTCTCTCTCTCTCTCTCTCTTCATTTCTTTCTAACGATTCAAACTTGCTCTAGTCGTATTTTTATATTTCGTTAAATTCAACGAAGAGTTCCATTCATTTTGATTTTTCAAAGATTTCTTTCGAAGAATATCAACAAAAAAAAGAAAGGAGAACGGGAATCAAAGAATTTAGAGTTGAAAATTCTAAAAAAAAAAAAAGAAAAAAAAGAGAAAAGAAAAGAAAGTAAAAAGAAAAGAAAAAAAGAATAAATGTAAAATTTCATATACAATTATATCGTTTTACGTAATAAGTATTATGCATCTGCATACATATATGTAGGTACTATCGGTCGATCCAATGGTAGAATCAAGTGGAGTACTTTAGACCCTTATTCTACTCCCTTTTGGACGTTTGTCATAGTTTCGAGAAAGGACGAAAAGCAAACGTCAATAGCAGGTGTTTCATGCGTGATTTGCCAAAGCTTCGATCTATCCTACGCAGATTCAATTCTAACAGTTTACCGACTGCATTTCACTTATAACAGGATCTCTTTGGATCCTATTGATGTATGGTATAGTTCTAGTATCGATTAACCTTGAAACGATCACGAAAGCTCTTGAAAATTTGATGATGTTAGTTCGTGCAAATTAAAAAAAAAAAAAAAAAAAAAAAAAAAAAAAAGAAAAAAAAGAAAAGTAAAAAAAATTTATCCGATCAATCGATCAACAACGTTGATCAAATTAAATTTTGTCTCGCAAAGTGATCTGATATTTTTCAATTCAACGACAACAAACTTCAGAAAGAAAGAAGAGAAAAAGGGACGAAAACAAAAAAAAAATATTATCGAACGTCACGTGAAAAAGTTTTCCTCCCGTTTGTTAATTAAGTATCGAAGAAAAATGTTTTACCTTTTTTGACTTTTCGATCACGCAAATGCGAAGTAACGCGCCTGATGAAGGGCAATCCTTTCGTACATTTATCAAACCCTCGTAAATTATATTACTTTTCTTTACGTGCCTGTACGAACGGGTTGCCTGCCGTTAGGGGATTTTAAAAAACAAAAGTTTATAAATAGATGATCGCGCTTTTACGCGCATAACTAACGACTACGGCCCATAGGTATAAAGTATTGCCCATTTTCAGGCGCGACAAATAAATTAAATCTAATATAATATAAAAAGTGATTCGAAATAATATTATCAAAATGATTCAATAAGTATTCTCGGGATATCGATTGTGTCGAATTAATTTAAAAGAAAATATAACAGATAATACAAGTTTCTATATAATTTTTAATAAATTAAACCGAAGAGGAATCGCTTGTTAAAGTTATAATTAAGAATTAAATCGCGTTCAACTAAGTCAACGGTACTTGTGTCGGTCGAATACGTTGTAAAGAGAATTCTTCGAGTATCACGTCGAATGAAAGTTAAAACGGTGAAAGAGGAAGATTGGATATGATATAAAAGGAAAAAGTAAAATACGTCTTGCCATGCTTGATGTTATTTCAAGCGGATTTTCGAATTGCTTCAAGACATCATTCGTCGTAATCGTGTTTTTCACTCGTTTATTTAAAAAACAACTTCCCTGCTAACGAGCATTTTTTCTTCTTTTTCTTTCTCTCTCTCTCTCTCACACACACATACACACACACACATACACTCTTTTTCTAATATTTATCATAATTGTATCGGAAAATTTCCCATTAGACTCTTTCTATCCCAATATTAGCCTAATACGATACATGTGAAAACATTCGTTTCGAATAGATGTAAATGAAAAAGTGCTTTATATAACGAGAACTACTTCATAATCGAGACATAAAAATTACGTTCACCGCAATGTGTTCATTAGCACTCGCTCAGCCCATCCATCCACCCATCCACCCACCCTCATACCTACCCACCTACCTACCTACCTACCTACCTACCTATGTACCCTCTCTCCCTTCGACCCACCACCATACGTCCTTAACGTTTTATCACGTATGCGCAACGAGGTTTGCGCCCTATTTTTCACAAGACCACCGCCGTCATCGCTCTTCTACGAACTCTTACTCGCTGTGCGAGAGAATAATAATAAGAGGAGATAGAGGGGAAGAGAAAGAGGCGGAATAAGGGGGCGGCGGCAGGACGGGCGGAGAGAAGGGGTGGGAGAGGGAGTGTGGTCGGGAAGAACGATTATCTTGAATAACGAGGGTCCAACGGGGAAACAAGAAAGGGAAAAGAAAAGAAAAGAAAAGAAAAAAAAAAATAGAAGAAAGAAAGGAAGAAAGAAAAAAAGAAAAAGAAACACAATTCTTACGGGAATAACGTATAAATAATAAAATATAATTCATGGTTGAACGGAGACAATTGTGAAATGTTTCCCGTATAGAATTCGATACAAGACGCGAAATGAGAATAAATACTCGGTGATAAGGGACGGGGGTAGGAGGGGGGATGGGGTGGGTGAGCAGAGAAATAAAAAGGTAAAGCGTAGGGTAAAAGCGTTGAAATGAAGGAGAGAAGAAATGAAAAAATAAGAAATAAAGAATGAAAGATAGGAAGGAAGGAAGGAAGGAAGGAAGGAAGGAAGGAAAGAGGAAAAAGAAGTATCTTAAAAGGATCGTGGTAGAACTCCTATCGATTTTTAGTGAAAACTCTTGGCAATCTCTCTCTCTCTCTCTCTCTCTCTCTCTCTCTCTCTATCTTTATCTCTCTACCTCTCGTTACGATTCTCTAGATAGAGAATTCGCACGACTCGCCGTCGTACCGTCGAGAAAATAATTAACGGAATTTCATAACCGCGAGAATGAAGTTGGAAGGACAATATCTAATCAGCGGGACGAGTCTACGAGTGTAATTAAGCGCGTAGCCGAGGCTAGCTACGGTAAACGTAAACTGGCTTTGCATTATTAAAGGCCTTGCCTCCTTTCTTCCGCTTCGGACGAACACGCTCGATGTGGCCTCCCCCACCCCCATCTGCCCACCCCCGTAGCTTGCACGACTCAGCTCACTTCCGCTTTTGTATTACGTTCACTCGTTAGAATTTGTCTTCTCGCAGAGTTTCACTGGAAATTGCTTTCCCGCTCCTCTTGCCGGTCCTTTCTCTCTCTCTCTCTCTCTCCCTCTTTCCCTCTTATTCTCGTTCTTTCGCTTCTTCCTGAGCGTTCGTTCAGCCGAAAAAAAGATAGTTCTTATCCTTGCCAACCGTTATCCCATTTGTTGAAAACAAAAAAAGAATAAAATAAAAGAGATAAAAATAGTTGGAAAAAAAAAGATAGAGAACGAGAGAGAGAGAGAGAGAGAGAGAGAGAGAGAGAGAGAGAGGGAAGGAGAAAAGAAATAAAAGTAACTTAGCTGACAAAAAGAATAAAAAAGAAAGGGGAAAAATAAATGAAAATATAATTTCAACGCAAAATTTGTATCAATGCCTAAATTCGAAAGGTGTAACGCTTGAGTGTCCAGATACGTTCGTTCTTTTGAAATGCAATGGAAAAAAGAAAAAAAAACCCCCCGCCAAGAAAAGAAGAACAAAAAAAAAAGAGAGAGAGAGAGAGAGAGAGAGACAGAGAGAAAAGATAAAACCATCGTAAGAAATATCGCGAGAATTTTAACGATAAAATAGGTAGATTCTAGGAGTAATAAAATTCTTGAACGTCCCACGTAAATCCCATTGTTTCCGCTAAAAATACAGAAAAACGTAGGAAGGAAGTGAAAGTGGAAAAGAGGAAGGTGTGTCTGTGTGTGTGTGTGAGAGAGAGACATAGAAGTAGATAAAGAGAGAGAGAGAGAGAGAGAGAGAGAGAGAGGAGAAAAAGAGGGAGAGAGGGAGAGAGAAGAGCTTTTCTCTTCCAGTCTTCACTCTCTCTCTTTCTTTCTCTCTCTCTCTCTCTCTCTCTCTCTCTCTCTCTCTCTCTCTCTCTCTCTGGTGGCCTACAAATCCTATTATCGAAGGAATCACGTTGAAAGGAGAGAAAAGGTGAAAAGGAAGATGGAAAGGGGTATTTTCTGAGATGTTGGAGAGAGGAGCGTATCGTAATGGAGCAAAAATGGTTGCCTCGTTGAATGCATAACGGGCGATACGAGCTCTCATTAATAAGGTATTTCGAATGCGCTCTTCGTATAAATACGATTAATAATCATAAACGCATTCTCTCTCTCTCTCTCTCTCTCTCTCTCTCTCTCCTTCTCTCTCTCTCTCTCTTTCTCTGTCTATTTTATGAGAATAAGTAACGAAATGCAAATTGCAAGAAGATTCATATATTATAATATAACTTTATCCATTTAAAAATATTCCTCGTTAAAATATCTATCTATTAATTAATCGATTGATTTATTAATGAACGACAAACAAATGCAATTCGATTGTATTTTAAATCCATACGGATTAATAATAAATTATAATAATTTAACTCGAATAAGTCGCGTATGAAGTAAAAGAAAAAAAAAAAAAAAAAAAAAAAAAAAAGAAAGAAAGAAAAGAGAAAGAAAAAAAAAAGGAAAATATAAAAAACTATAGGATTGGTAGGATTCGATTTTTAATAATATTGATCCAATGGATATACAAATACGCAAATAGGATTATAAGAGTGACATAATCGAAAAGAAAAGGGGATGATAGGTTGATAATGGAAAGAGAGAGATAGAATTAAATTCCACGATCTTTCATTTCGCACGTTCGACCGACTCTTTCATCCATTTTCTTCTTGGTTTGTTTACTTAGAGAAATAACCACCTTGCTACGACAGGGGCCCTATCTTTCAATTACTGGACTCCACTGGCCGCGTTTTATATGTATATAACCTCGGCTAATGTAAATCTAATCTCGCAATAACGTTAGGATATATTTTCGTCCTTTGGGACGTAGAAAACTAAATCTAATACGTTCTATATTTCGATCAAATAAGAAAATTAAATCACGACATTTATATTTATAAGCTTTTATACGATATTTACTCTTTTTCTCTCTTTTTCTCTCTCTCTCTCTCTCTCTCTCTCTCTCTCTCTATCACTTTCTTTCTATCTTCTTTCTTGTTAATAACATTTTATAATGTCTACGAAAATATTTCTCAAACATTTCTCTCCCTTCCTCTTTGTATATAAAATTTTTTTCCTTTATCTAATTATAAATGTAAATTTAGTTTATATATGTATCTAAGTATGTATGTATATATGTATGCATGTATGTATATTCATTCTTTACGGTTACATCTTGCATATCTTACACACGCAAAACTTCTACGTACGTACGAAATGCAAGAGAACTTGGATACAATAACATTTGCATAAGACGATACGCCAGAAACATGGTTATCCCGAAACGAATCGACGAGAGAGAGAGAGAGAGAGAGAGAGAGAGAGAGAGAGAGAAAGAGAGGGAGAGAGAGGGAGAGAGAGAGGAATTCGACTGACGAAGAAATGTGGAAAAATGAATTCATCCTCCTGTGAAATTAAATATCGATATAACTTTCAAACACGTAGATAGACACACATATACATACATACATACATACATACATACTCGCACACGTGGATACACGCACGTTTACAGAACATTCCGTTCGCGGTTCTTCTCTAACGAATTATTATTCCGCCCACAAATTCCGTCAAATAGCCACTCGAAGCCGCGAAGTTCGATCTCTCGAGGATTTATATATATATATATGTATATATATATATATATATATATACATATATACGTTCCATAATGGACACAACGTTTGGGATTTCATACAGGACTCAACTGCATTTCATTTTCGTACACAATATACGTAGAGAGAAATGGAATGAAACAAAAAAAAAAAAAAAAAGAAAAAAAGAAAAAAGAAAGAAAGAGAGAAAAAATAAAAAAGAAAAGTAAACAAATAAAAATCGGTTTAAGAAGAAGAAAAGTACATCCCGATATTTTTTATCTTTCTTTTTCTTCTTTTATTTTTTTTTTTTCCTTGTTTTTTTTTCATTTCTTTTTTTTTCTTTTTTGTCCTTCTCTCGTTAATCCGCAGATATATTAATGACATTTTTCGTAATTATCGAACGAACCTATCATAGAGGATACATACGAAGATGACAATTTTTTACCAACGTTATAAATAAATATTCCATTTGATGATTTATGAGGATATATCATTCATTCTATTCTTCGATCAATAAACGTTACTTTTTCGTATATAGTATCTAATCGATTTCCTAAAATAAAAAAAAGATACAACGATAGTTATATGTACATATATATATATATATATATATACTACTACTACTACTATAATATCAAGGACCTTTTTTCTTAAAATATCTAATTACTTGGATCTTCGGTAATCTATCAATCGGTCTACGTGTATGATCTCATTAAGCGCACGTCTATCTTTTTTACTCTGTCTATCTCTTCTCTACTCTTCTTGTTATCGTCGTGTACTCTTTTTTTATAATATGCTTCACTTCCCACTCCCATCCCTCCCCCCTTCTCTCTCTCTCTCTTTCTCTCTCTCTCTCTCTCTTTCTCTCGAACACACCGGATAAGAAATGAATAATGTACTCTTCTCAAGGTACGAGGAAACCTCTATGCAAGCTGAATGACAAATCAGTCTACGGTCCAAGCCAGGTCACGAATCGACGTCAACCTTTTTCTCCTTTCACCTTCCTTCCTTCCTTCCTTTCCTATCTTTCTATCTTTCTCGACTTCTTGTCGAAAGGTCCTCACCGATAAGTATCTCGGTCAAAAAGGAATTAACTTTTGTTTTCCTTCTTTCGCTAATTTTATAATACCTATTTTTAAATCGACGAAACTGATCGTATGATATATAATAGGACATGAAAGAAATAAAAGATACGAAGAATCAATTTTCGTTTTCAGGAAAAAAAGAGAAAAAAGAAAAGAAAAGAGAGAGAGAGAGAGAGAAAGAGAGAGAGAGAGAAACGTTAATCGTGACAATTTCATTTCGATTACGACGTAATTAACAATGAGAAATATTTATTAGATAGAATTTTTATGCGAACTAAAGATAAATAAATAAATAAATATATACATATATACTATATATATATATATTTTTTTTTTTTCGTTATGAAATATTTATTAATAATAATATTAAGGAATATATATATATATATATATATATATATATAATTTTCTTTTTTAAATTGCATTAAAGTGACATGTACAAAAGGTTATCGCAAAGATTCTTATCGAATGTATTTGCGATTAATTTTTTTTTTTTTTTTTATATTTATAACGCAAAATTTTTATATGAAATAAAAATAAATTAATATATATATACATATATAGTATATGTTTATGAAATATTTTTTAATATTAATATTAAAAAATAATATACGTATAATTATCCTTTTTATATTACATACGTGTCATGTAGGAACATTATTACAAAAATTCTTATCGAATATATGTGCGATCAATTTTTCCTTTTTCTTTTTCTTCTTCGTGAAGACTCGATAAAACGTCAATACGTTGTCGTGTTCACAGAAAGTGGGCTGCGATTTGCGAGTCGGAAGTAGCAAGAACACGGATGCGTGCGGAGTTTGTGGCGGAAATGGATCGAGCTGTCAATCGAAATACTCTTGGAACTTGGAACCGATATCCGCTTGCTCCAAGTCCTGCGGCGGAGGTAAGTAATTTCTTATTTCCAGACGATCATCCCTCTGCCCCCCCACCCCACCTCCACATCCACCCCCACCCGTCGATTCCCCAACCCCCAATCTCCCACCCTACCTCATCTCTCTCTCAACTCATCCCTTCTATTCCAAGGGAGATTCTCTTTGACAAAAAAATTTCATATCGGACGTTGCCGTCATATCAACGCAATCTTTTTTTTTTTACTCTGTGTCCCTTTAAGAAAAGATTGAAAATTCAATAAAAATGTCTTTTACTCGATCAAAACTTCTCCACTTAGATTCGCTTATTTTTTCTTTTTTTTCTTTTTTTTTTTTTTTTTTTTTTTTTTTTTTTTAAAAAAAAAAGATCGAATCGTTCATTAGTCAATTGAATATATTTAAATTATTCTCTTTTCCCTTCCATAAACTTAGATAACAACGGAGAAAAACGTATCTGGAAGAATATTATGAGACAGAGTCCTTATAAAAGGATTATATTAAATCTTATATATATATATATAATAAAAACAAAAAAAAAAAGAGGAAAAACAGAGATGATTTCGTTTATTCGAGACAGAAGAAAAATTCTTATTAAAATTAATTTAAATTAAATCATCGATCGTTATTAAATGCCTTGGATTTATAAATAAATCTATTACACATGAATCAGATTGGATTTAAATGAATTATACCGTGCATCTTACTTTTCTTTAACTCGAACGAATGTTGAGTTTTTGAGCTTCTCTTTATCAAGTATTTTGTCGTTATTCCTTAGGTTTTAAAATAGCAATGCCAGTTTGTAAAGCAGTAGGAACGGACGATCGTGTTGTCAACGACAGCCATTGCAAGAACGATGAAAGACCTGAGAAGACTCTCGTGCCATGCAACACGCATCCCTGCACGACAAAGTGAGTATCGTTGCACGAAACACGGAGATATATAAAATTTCTGTCTTCGTTAAACTCGTTCATGAAATACAAAGGAAGAAAGGAGTTTACTTTTCTTTTTTTTTCTTTTCCTTTTCTTTTTTCCTTTCTTCTTTGTTCGTTTAACTCTTATCTTTTTAGTTTGAAAATATAAAGATTTTTTCTTTTTGTTCCTTTTTCTTTTTCTTTTTTTTTTTTTTTTTTTTTTTTTTTCTTTTTTTTTTTTTTTTTTTTTTTGCTAGTAGAAATATCATCATCGTACGTTTACGGATAACTTTTAATATTTTATAAAAAGAAAAGAAAATACAGAAGAGACACACTACGTCACAACTTCTTCTTATCACTTTAGATATCCTTGCTACTAACAGTCGTTGATTTTTTTTGATTCGAGAATTTATTTATTTTATTTATTTTTCGTTTTTTTTTCCCGAACTCGTTTAAACATTTTTTCCCCACTTATTTCATGCTTATATATTGTTTAATATGTCACTTTAATGTTCACTTCGTCGATGGATCACGTAATACTGAATATTTCTAAACGTATTACGAAATGTCCTATCGTTTCGACCTTGATACATAACAGTTTTTCTTTATTATATACAAATCTCTACGACATTGCGTCTTTGAGATCATAATATTTTGATATTATTCGTCATAGATGTAAAATTTTACGTGAGTCATTGAAAAATTAAAGACAGCACATCTAAGCTTATATATATATATATATATATATATATATATATATATATATATATAATCGTTCTATTTAATTCAAATCATAAAATATAAACCGAAATTAAATATGTAAACAGCATATTCTTAATCCTTATCTTAATTTTAATCGTCTATTTATTCGACGTAAAGTTTCGATCGAAGAAAAGTTTCTAAACTTATCAATTTGTTTTACGATTTGAAAAAGAAGAAAAATAAAAGAAAAGTCGAGTTGGCCAATAAAAGTCACGAAAAAGAATAATCGATATTTAATAACATCCAACAAGCAAGTTTCAAATTATTTATCAATGAACTATCGATGGCAATTATATTTTCGAGTTGTTCTTGTAAAATGATCGCGTCACTGAAAATGGATATCGATCCATAAAAGTTTCCGAACCCTTCAAATAGATATTCAATTATATCAGACAACTCGAGAAACACTCGATACCACCCTTTTAACTTTGTTCGCTTTTAACGATCCCGCGATAAACGAGTTAGGCACTTAATAAATTATCTCCTCATTCGATCCATTATTTTATTTAAAAGATATCGTTGTCGAGTATAATATTTCTTTTTTTTTTTGTTTTTTTTTTTTTTTTTTACGAAATTGATGTTGGGCAAAAAGGACGATCGAAGATTATCAAGAGAGAGAGAGAGAGAGAGAGAGAGATTAATTGTTAATTTAATTTTTTCATCTGTCTGTCTTACTCTTCCTATCTCTCTCTCTCTCTCCTTCTCACACACACACACACACATATATATATATATATATATATTCATTTTCAACATAAAAGTGTAAATTCAACGACGTATTTCGTATCGTCGACTATTTCCTCGAATAGACGACGATGGTGTTAAGCAAGAGACAGCTTCGTTTAACATTTCACACATCTCGGTTTTGAATATTTCAGAGCGAACGTGTTCCGTCTTCTCTTAGAGAGGATTTTTCTGAAATGAGAAAGAGGAGAAAGAGAAGAATACAAAAGGGACAAAAGAAAAAAAAAAGAGAAGGACGAAAAATAAGAAGAATATGAAGTCCGGTTTTGCGTCAACGTTTCAATATTTAAAATGAACGATCACGTCGAACTCATAGTCGACTTAGTTTTTTTTTCTTTCTCTTCTTTTTTAAATAACACATTTCTTTCTATTAAAAAACCAAAAAAAAAAATAATAATAATAATAGTAAAAATATTTCTATAATTCTAACAGAAATATAAAGAAGGATCGATTAGCTAGACCATTGAAATAAAAAAAAAAAAAAGAAAAAAAAAAAAAGAATAATAAAAGAAATGTCAATCTTGAACGCAATCTTAGTTAGTCTAAATACTTCTTTAATTTTATTTAAAAATAAAAAAAAATTACATTCAAAATATTTCTACAGTAACAAAGGAATACCGTTTATTTAAAAAACCGAAAATTTAATTAAAACGGTATAATGAAAAGAATGAATCGTTATCATAGCCAATTGATCTTCCACTTTTCGAATTAAAATGAGTTTTCGTTCGAGCGAATATCGCTTTTACTACTTGCGCAACCTTGGAGAAACAGCCCCATCGCGTGTTCCTCCTCCTCCTCCTCCTCCTCCTCCTCCTCTTCCTCCTCTTCCTCTTCCTCTTTTTCATCCTCTTTCTCCTCTTCTACTCTACGATAGTCGAACGATAATGGCTTCGGGACTTCGTGTTGTAACGCGTTCAACGACTCGAATCGTACGTACCTACCTACGTTGAATTACAAGCGTAAAAACTCATCGAAATTCGAAAGCGTAATTTCTCTCACGATAAATGTGTGCGACCTCGTGAATCAGTTTTTTTATTCGAGCGAATGTTGGAATTTTATGAACCAGCAATTTCTACGAAGAACCTCTTGCAAATGTACTACACTATCACTACTACTACTACAACTACTACTATTACTATTACCATTTGTACTATGCTTATGTAACAGTGTGACTGTGGCAGTGTGCCATAGCACGTCAAAGGATACAAGGAAGAATATTCTTCCAGTATGGTATTCCGATGTTTAAAATCTTTTTCTTTTCTTTTCTTTTCCTTTTCTTTTCTTTCCTTTTCTTTTTTTTCTTTTCTCTTTCTCTTTCTTTCCTTTCCTTCTATTTTTCCTTACTTTTTTCTTTTCCTCCTTTACTTTCAGATGGATAAACGGAGAATGGAGCAAGTGCAGCGCAAGTTGCGGTGGCGGATCGAGAACCAGAGCTGTCTTTTGTACCGAAGAAAATGGCAACGAAACTACGAAGGTAGGAATTGTCGAACAATTTTTTCCTATTTTTTTTCTTTTTTTTTTTTTTTTTTTTTTTTTTTTTTTTTTTTTTTTTTTTTTTTCTTCATTTTCTTCATTTTCTACGGCCGGCCGATACGCAAAAACGTGCCGTTCGCGCGACGAAAAATAAATTCCGACGTATTCGTGGGACAGAAGTTAAATTTCAATATATTTTTTTTCTTTTTTTTTTCCTTTTTTTTTTTTTTTTTTTCGTTGCCTTTTATTTTTTTCCCTTCATCTTTGGGTTACGACGAAAACGATAGATACGTATATAAGATTGTCCTTCGTGGATCGATTTGGTCGAACATATCCTTAACCTCGTTCGGTTCGTTTAAGCTTAGAGGACTATGTAGTTCGTGGTAAGCCGACATTACGTCGTAAAAATTTCTCATCCGAGACTTTCTGGCTCGAATGCAGAGAGCCGCGAATCTCGTTCGCCTCGGTGATGCATAAGTGCAAGACGTAGAAATAACTTTCGTATACTTAGGTACTTTTCACTTTTTCGTTTCGCTAAAGTGTACCACCACTGTGCCAGAATAGAAAAAGTTTTCTAACGATTTGTACGGATCTATTTTGTAATTTCTTTTTTTTCCTCTCTCTCTCTCTCTCTCTCTCTTTGTCTCTCACGTCTCGATTAAATATGCGATAACAAAGATATAAGTAAAATGGACGATAATTTATATAAATTTATTTATTTTAAATAAACCGGAGCAAAACGCGAATACATATGTTATAAGAATTTTCTTAATAATAAAATTTATAATGTTCGACGTTTGATTTACAATGACAAAAGAACGTAAATCACATTGTTACAGTTGCCAGAGCATAAATGCAGTGTCACGCACAAACCACGAGTACAGGAGACCTGTAACATTATCTCTTGTCCAATGTGGGAGGCCGATCAATGGAGCGAGGTTTGTATAGCTCGATCTTACTACGAACACGAATGTCGGCCATTTAATCGACCGTTCTAGGAATCATAATGTATTTACATATACGTGTAGGTGTACATACATGCTCACATACTCACATAACTTACTGATGTTACGACGTACTCTATCCGAGAAACAAGAAGTGTAAAAGCACGTTAAACTTACGATTTACAGGATGATGATTGTCTCAAGTGTGAAAATCAATTTATAATGCGTATCATCAATGAAATTTCAACGAGAACTCATGAGTTCGATGATTCGTTTCTTTTTTTTCTTTTTCTTTTTTTTTATTTATTTATTCATTTATTTATTTATTTATTTTCTTTCTTTTTTCTGCGTAAAAGTGTGTCGATCGTTAAAATGAAATACGATAATACGACGAAGTTAACAGAATCTTTCGTTGTTAAAGAATGATATATGTAATACATGCCAACATCAAAGATACATGGAACCTATTTTGAAAGTGTTCCTGTACTTTCTCTCGTAACACGCTTAGATACCTCCTAGATCTAGTCTATCATAGATCAGGTATATCCGATTTTCTGGTTGACGGTGACGAGTGATGTCCGACGTAATAACGACGAATAGACTCGTACGCGTTCCAACGCAATGTGTTTCTACTATAGTCAACAGATAGAGAAAGAGAGAAAGAGAGAGAGAGAGAGAGAGAGAGAGAAAGAGAAACAGAACATAACGCGTATCACCATGAAACATATCCAGATCATGAAGTAGATCCATAGAAACAAGTAACAAGCTAGCACTATAAGAGGAGAAAAAATGAAATCATGATGGGAAGATAAGTTTCAAAGAGAAAAAGAGAGTTGACGAGATTCGCGACGTCGGTATTTGAAAAAGAAAGAAAGAAAGAAAGAAAGAAAGAAAGATAGAAAGAAAGAAAGAAAGAAAGAAATAAAGTAGAGAAAAAGAAGCTTTTTGAAAGCCGTACACACATACGACGTAAATACATATAGTTTGGATCTAGCGTGCTGCCGACAGTTTGTAGACACTTTCAAGTTTTCAAATAATAAATATTCGACTCGAGCACATTTATTTTTCTACGAGTCTAAGATCCTAGGTAGAGTCGAATATCAGCCTAACTTTATCTCTCTATCTATCTCTCCTCTCTCTCTCTCCTCTCTCTCTCTCTCCTCTCTCCTCTCTCTCCTCCTCTCTCTATCTCTATAGGAGCTTAGAGTAACGTCTCTGGATTCTCTTTGAAGGATGTTTCGGGTCGCATCAGCCATTGACATCAAACAGGACAATTTACTTGTCAAAAACGACCTTCTCTCTCCTCTCTCTTTCTCTCTCTCTCTATCTCTATCCATCTATATCTATCCATCTATCTATCTCTTCATCTTTCTCTTTATGTTTTCCTGAGTCGTTCCCTCCAGTCTCCGAACGTTTCACTACCTTCCAAGTCTTTGCGAAAACGGGACGCTGTTCTCCGTGGTTTTGGATGGAGGGTAGTTGAAAATAGACACTCAACCGTACCAAGATAGAACACAGAGACAGAGAAAAAGAGTTCTGTAGGTGGGGTATAGGAAAGTATATAGTTGACGAGAGCACTCTCACGACTCTCTGAAGAGACAGAGAGGAATAGAGAAACAGACAGAGAGAGAGAGAGAGAAAGAGAGATGCATTCTCTTGGAAAATGGCTCGCGTTGTACAACGAATCCACTGCTCTCGTTGGAACACGAGCTACCGTCCCCCACTTCCTCTCCTTACCTTTCCGCGACTTCTTGTGATATACCCCAGACGATGGATAAAATGCGATGGGAGAAATGCAACGGTTGGTACAATGCTGATCGAGACCAACACACGAGCCATTAGAGAGGCTCGCTCTTAAGAGCATCGAAAAAATGGCTGTTGCTGTGTTACGCGACTCCACGATACAAGATAGTAATACTTATTTAGAATCATACACTCTTTCACTTTTCCTCTTATTTTATCTACATTTTTATCTTTCTTTTTCATTTCTACCGTGTTTTCTCTCCTCTCTCTCTCTCTCTCTCTCTCTCTCTCTCCTCTCTCTCTCTCTCTCTCTCTCTCTCTCTCTCTCTCTCTCTCTCTCTCTCTTTATCCTATTTTCCACTTCTTCGTCGTACAAATGGCATTGCTCCGGTTCACGTTCACGTATCACTGTTTTCCTCTATTCTTTTCTTTAACTTATACCTGCTGATATTCAGCTATTTATGTATCTTAACGTATGACTCATGTACTTAGATAACTACGCATACGTCCTAATCTACTTACGTGCTACGTATGTACTTATATTATGTACGTATAAATGTATACATGCGTAGATATAATAAATGTTGGCTCATGAAAAGAATGCTCGAGAAATGGCTACGTTACGATTTTCCGCATAGCAGACGACTATCAGGCGCCTTCACGAATTTAACTCTCGTAGTTGGCATCCAACTACGGATACTCTTATCGTATAATAGTTTACTCGATCTTTATCGCCTTATCTCGTATCTTTTCGTTCCCTGTCTGTATTATATATGTATATATATATACGTTGTACAACTTTTAGAAATGATAATCGAAATAAGAACGATTCTAAGAATTTCCGAAGAATCGTCTGTTATTATATCGATATTTCTTTCTTGATTTTCTTTGTTTTCTTTATTTTTTTCTTTTTCTTTTTTTTTTTTTTTTTTTGCTTTTTTTTTTTTTTTTTGTTGCTCAAAGGTGAACCTTTGAACGAAGGAACATTTGAATGAATGAATATTCCGAGGATTAACGATGAGAACAATAAAGAAAGAGATAGATAGATAGATAGATAGAGAGATAGACAAATATTAGATCGATGAAGGACGAACGACCTCGTGACGCCTAGCCAAGCTTTTAGTGCTCGTTGAGACGCGTCGCGTTCAATGCCCACTCTTTACAATGGGAGAGAAAGAGACAGAGACAGAGAGAGAGAGAGGGTGAAAGAAAGAGAGGGGGAAGAAGAGAGAGAGAGAGAGAGAGAGAGAAAGAGAAAGAAATAGAAAGAATTCTGTCGTGGTTTCTCTCGTCTAGCATCTGTGCCACGAGCAAATCGAGATGTGACTTCGCGAAATGTTCTCTGGACTGAGTCCAAACGTAGCCACGAGCTATGTAACTTCGGAGGTATGTATGTATGTATGTATGTATCTATGTATGTATGTACGTATGTACGTAGCCATGTACGTACGTACGTACGGATTCGTACGTACTACGGGTTTTATATGTCACGTCGATATCGCCCCGGAAAACGTTCTTTTATTCGTCCTTCAAAATTTTCACGGTATAAGCCAAACTTACTTCGTTATACCAAACTTCGAATTGTTTCTTCTTTACTTTTTGCTCTCTCTCTCTCTCTCTCTCTCTCTCTTTTTTTTTCTTTAATTTCTTTCTTCGTTCCTTTTTTTTCTTGTTTTGTATTTTTCCTCTTTTTTTGTTCTTTTTTTGTTTTTTTTTTTTTTTTTTTTTCTTTTTTTCATTTTTGTCCTTCCTATCTCTTACAATAATTATTTTGCGTCATAATGTGGTGTGACAATGAGAAAAGAAGAAAAGGAAAAGAAAAAAAAAAGGATAAAGAAAGAGATACAAATGATTTAGAATAGATAGAAATAATCTATTTTAAAGAAATTGTTTGTTTAAACGATCGACTGATCTAAATGATCTGTATAATCTTGAACGGACAATGTTGAGACAAAAGAACGATTGAATTTGTTCGTAACTCGACATACACACATACATGCATACATATACACATACGTTTGGAAGTTCTCCAAATTTGTAAAGTCGTAAAGTACATCTCTCTCTCTCTCTCTCCTCTCTCTCTCTCTCTCTCTATCTATCTATCTACTATCTATCTCTTTCTCTCTCTCTCTTCTCTCTTCTCTCGTTTGAATGAATTTCATTTTACTACGAGGCTATTGCCCATCTCGCAAGCCATATGCGTGCGTAACAACGCGCACATTCAAATGGACAATTCGTGGGAATTAGCGGTACATTCACAAATTAATGGAATTCAAATAGCGTACAGACCCGAGGAACAATTTATAGGAATATTTACGATGTGAGCTACGATTTATTTAAATAATTAACGCACTGCCAACGATAATTATTGTAGCAGCTGGCCTCCAACGAAATAATTTACTACGTCGATCAATCTCAGAGAAGATTTATTAATCAAATTCTAACGTTCCCTCTCTTTCCCGTGCATAGTCTATAAACTATGTAATTATTGAACCACAAAATCAAATGTTTGTGGGTGTTCATATATTTATATGTATTGGTATACATTAATTAATAGTAAACAAGCGATTTGTTAAAGATTTAAAAAATCTAAAGAAATATATATATCATTCTTTTATATACAAATAATCTAAATTATTACATTTTAATATCGTATAGTACATTATATAAAATTATGACGTTCACAATAATATGCATCGATTATTGAAATCGCAAAATAGATGATAAATAATATATATATGTATAAACGATTAATGAATGAAAAACGATTAATGAGATTAAAGGAACATAACATCATTTTTCTTTTAACCTTTTCTTTTCTTTGTCCTTTTAAAATACAAAATTTTTACTTTTATATTTCACCTTGAAGAAAAAAAAATATCAATTAATGATATAAAACGATAACAGCATTGAAACGTGTAATCCTTTAATACGGTGGACACGTTGCGATCGTAATGATAATGACGATGACGTCAACTGATAGCTTGGTTCTCGTTGGGGAATTAAAAAAGAAAAAGAAGCAAAAAGAAGGAAAGAGAGAGAGGAACAAGAAAGAGAGAAAGAGATGAAAATCTCGCACCGATTGCAATCTCGTTCGGTCCTGTCTATGCACTCAGGGACGGAAGGCAAGCAAGCGTAGGCAGGTAGGCGGGAGATGGAGGGCAGGAGAGGGGGTAGGATAAGGGTAAAAAGAAAGAAAAAAAAAAAAAAACAACAAGTTTCATCCGTGTTTCCCTCTCTATGGTGTTAAAAATATGAAAAATCGCCAAGAGATAAAAGCTTTTTCCCTTATGGAACGCAACGACTATACTTACGATTTATTCATGAGAACACTTAATGTACTCGATTCTCAAATCGGATAGATAGATACGTATTTATTAAGGTAACAGCTGCCATCTGAAATAGTACCGTGACGTTTCGTAAATCGCAAGAGGACGACTCCTAACGTTCGATCGTTAAAGTTAAAGATGCCGCTAGTACGATCGTTTCGAAACGATCTTGAAATTGTCTATCCAATACGTAATGGCAGCAACAGTAGCAGTAGCAACAGCAACAACAGTAGTAGTAGTAGTAGTAGTAGTAGTAGTAGTAGTAGTTGTAATAGTAATAGTAACAATGATAGTGGTGGTGGTGGTGGTAATAGCAGTAGTAGTAGTAGTACGTGCTACGTTAAAATCGTCGACGATAAATTCATGAATTGTAGAATTTCTTTTTCTTTTTGAAAGAGCGAGAGAGAGAGAGAGAGAGAGAGAGAGAGAATAAGAAAAAGAAAAAGGGAAAATAAAAATATATTTTTATCACGTAACGATCTCTCTGAAATATTTTTCGGTATTCTTCAATTTTCATTTGATCATTTTCTAGGAATAAACGAATAATAAACGTATGTAAGAACATATATATAAACGAAGGAATAAATAAACCAGAAAAACGATACGCTAGGAAGATACTCTTACGTGACTCATTCCATTGGGCATCTTTCGATAGAAGCGCAACCGTCTAGGAAACGACTGAATTCTAGTATATCGAGCGTAATATCTGTTTACCACGGATACCATGAAGATATTTCATAAACGATCTCGATAGATCGCTTACAAAGATTCTCTTATACGATGTATATATATATATATATATATATATATATATATATATATACGTAGATACATGAACTAGTGAGTTTGTGCGCGCGCGCGCCAACGTCCGCTAGAGTCCACGTACATGTAAAGTTATCTATATACATATGTACGTATACGTACATATATGTACATATGTGTATATATATATATATATGTATGTATGTATGTATGTACGTACGCCGAACGAAAATCGAGTCTTCGACGCTTTCCTGGCATCATAGGTAACGTTTTCTCTTAGCCTCGGGCTACTCTTTGTTATCGAATCCATCGAGACGTTACGCCGGAAAATGTCTTACACACAATGTATTTCGGGGATGGGGAAGGGGAATGAGTAACGGGGAGGGAGGGAAAAGGAGGTTGTAGAGAGAGAGAGAGAGAGAGAGAAGAAAGTAAGGGCGCCATCGTGAGAATTTCTTAGCTACACATTTTCCCTTGTATCTTTACGATGTATATATGTGTACAACGTGAGCGTATGTGTATATATATATATATATATATATATATGTGTGTGTGTGTGTGAATCCAAATGTGTATTTTCGAAAGTGCGCCAGTCATGATTTACGGCATTTCGTACCTGATCGATGCACGGAAGAGTTCGCTATCTCTCTTCATCTGGCTCTTTTTTACAATAAAAAGAAATAAAGAAAGAAAATAGAGAGGGAGAGAGAGAGAGAGAGAGAGAAAGAGAAAAGGAAGAGAGCGAAGGGATCGAGAGGAGGAGAAGACAACGGAAAGGAGGCACCCTTTCGCTAGCGATACACAAAAGCCTCGTGCCCGTCAGCAAAGCATCGTAATGATTTCATCCGAGGCTAAAGCGAACGAACGAACGAGAACTAGAACGAGAACGAGAACGATAGAGAGAAAGAGAGAGAGTAAGAAGAGGAGAATTCGAAGCGCCTTGGAAGACAGGAATTGATAGATTTCTCTCTTTTGTGAGCCTCGAAGCCATGCAAATATTGAACCGAAAGCACAGGGCTCCTTAAAGCACTCTCTGCCTGTTTTCTCTCTCTCTCTCTCTCTCCTCCCCCCCCCCCCCCCCCTCTCTCTCTCTCTCTCTCTCTCTCTCTCTTTCTTTTCTCTCTCTTTCTCCCCTTTAACCTTTCATCGCTTTAAATAGAGAAAGGAGAGTAAAAGAGAATGAGCGAGAGAGAGAGAGAGAGAGAGAAAAATAGAGAGAGGATATATATATATATAAATATAGATTCTATAGAGAGAGAGAGAGAGAGAGAGAGAGCTAACGCGCCTACGTCAGTGGATTTCCGCTTTTCCTTCGCGTCACCTTTTACACATTCGACATCTTCGAACGATAACTCTTGCGTTTGACCTTTTTGTTCCTTTCAGAACTTAACTCCTCCACACCCTTTCCCTTTGTTTTTCAACCCTTCGAATACTCTGTCTTTTTTCTTTCTTTCTCTTTTTCTCTGTCTTTTATTCTCCTTTTTTTCTTTTTCTTTCTTCTTTCTTCTTCTTTCTTTCTTTTCTTTCTTTCTTTTTTTTCTTTCGTTTAGCTTTCTTTCTTTCTGTCTTTCTTTCGTTCCTTCTTTGATTTTCAACTCTTCAACTCTTTCGACGAATATCAACCGAATCGATGGTAACTCTCGTGCACGGTAGAGACTCGTGCTACCAGAAAACTTCTACCTACTCTTTCCACCAAAAGTAACGAAACGCCAAAGGCGATGTGCAGAAACACGTAGAGAAAGAGAGAGAGAGAGAGAGAGAGAGAGAACGATTCTTCCCTCTCGCGCGACTCTACCATTTACTAAAGAGAAAGAGAGAGAGACAGAGAGAGAAATAGAGAGGAGAAATATATGTATATAGAAAGAGAGAGAGAAAGAGAGAGTAAGTAAGAGAGAAAGAGATAGAGAAGGATGACCCGTCTCTCAGCAAAATCCTGAAGATAATCCTTCCCCCATTCTCCTCCTGTTCGATTTACGTCGCTCCATGTTGAACCCAGAACGACCGAGTGTAAATCAGCTCCTGGGATTTCCAGAAACGACCTAACTCACTTCGAAATCGGAAGAGGGGAAAAAGGAGAGAATGCAATTAGAAATGCATTGTGCGTTCCGTATGGGAATTCGTGAAAAAAAAAAAAGAAAGAAAAGAGAATATTTTCTACATTTTTCGTTCTTTTTCTTCTTTTTCTTGTCTTCGTTTTTTTTTCTCTCTTATAATCATCAGATCGAAAGTTAACGGGTACGACGAGTTTGTTAAAGGGATTAACAAATTCGAACTACTTTCCGTGAGTTTGTTGTTCTTTTTTTTTTTTTCACGCGATAATATCGCTTTTTTTTCTTGTTTCTTTTTTTTTTATTGTTGTTGTTGCTTTTTTTTCCTTCATTTTTTTTTTCTTTTCGTTTAAGTTTAATCTTAAATCAAATATTGAATACAATTATTAATATATTTCTTTGTTAGATTAGATCGATGTGTAAGATAAACGTTAATAATATAGAACTTTATTATTCCGTCTGATAAAATTGAAATAATAAATAATGAATTCTCTGGCAGTCAGTTTGGAAGTTTCAGAAAGCTAGTAATTAATAATTATACTTGATAAACTTCACAAATGCGATACGAGACGAGACGAGTTCAAATAACGTTACGTCCAATTTTATGTCTCAGATATTATATCAGGATATCCTCTTTTGTTAATCGTTATACGTTATATTTGAACGTTAAGCTGTTCTACGATGTGCAAAGAAAAAGCATTTGAATTATTGATGATAAACTTTGTTATCATCGAACAGCCCATTTTAAGTTTCTATTTATTTCGAGTGCGATTCAATCAATACGATTGTTATACAATTTTCTTTTTCTTTTCTTTTTTTTTTTTTCTTCTTCGTCTTTTTACACCAAATTCACAATAATTTTAATGAAAAATTAAACATTATACGCGACAAAATGTAATAACGTAATCGAGAATTATATTAATATCTTCATACGTTTGACAAATTTTTTATTTTTTATTCTTTTTTTTTTCTTTTTTTTTTTTTTTTTTTTTTTTTGATATAAAATTATCACAATGATATCGTTGACAAATATTCGAAGAAAAAAAGAAAAGAAAAAAAGGAAAAAAAAAGAAAAAAAAATAAGAACAACTTATCACTGTTGTTACATCCTGTCGCGTAAGGATATAATCCGAAGACGACGATGGATCGATCACAATTTTAAAATAGATCTTACTTCTTCAACAGTGTTCAGCGTCCTGCGGTACCGGTGTAAGAAGAAGAAGCATCGAGTGTAGAGATGGAAACGGTCTGATCTCGACTGGATGCGATCCCTTGGAACGACCGCGTGCCGAACAGGAATGTAAAGCTAATGTAGCATGTAGCATGTGTAAGTTGAAATATTTACGAGTACAAAAGTACGATATAAAATATAAACATTTATGATAAATCATTGGATAAATAAATGTAACATAATTCCGTGATCATTATCGAAATCGTATTTTTAATAATTTTCAATAAAAATTATTTACGTGTTATACATAATATATATACGTAATTAAAATATCAAATAATTATAATCTATGAATATGAAAGATGGCGAGGATCTAACGCAACCATTGATGCAACCTTATCCACCACCACCGGTGCCGGAAAAATTAATCGATCAACCTATACCATCGGAATCGACGTAAGTAATAATATTAGAACAAACGCATAAACACACACAGACACACACATATAACATGCACATACATATATATCTCTCTATATCTATATGTATATCTATACCTATACCTATACCTCTATCTATCTATCTATCTATCTATCTATCTATCTATCTATCTATCTATCTATTGTATTTCTGTAGATCAAGCTACCGAAATCTATTTATTGCGTATCGATGTGTTCTCCTAGAGCTTACTCGTGCTTAATTATGATATACGCATGTATATTTGTTCATTCAAATATACGTGTATTATTATAGTAATACAAACCCTCCTCACCCCCCTCCCCCAACCCCGCAATCAACAAACCAATTAACCAACCAACCAATCAACCAATCAATCAATTTAAAACACAGCATTCATTTCTTTATGTTAATTGGTATGTTCCGACAGATATACGATCTACTTTGCCTGTGGCTGGTTGTATCTGAGGTATCCTATTACTGTGTCTCTTTCTGTCAAACTTTCATACTTCCTTAATATATTTCTAATTATTATTTATTTATCCAAATATTTTCTCTTTATCTTTCTCTCTCTTTCTCTTTCTCTTTCTTTTTGTATCTCTTTTTCATTTCCTTTTTCTTCTTTCTCTTTCCTCTATATTAATCTTTTTTTATTCTTATTCTTTTTATTTCTTTAAAAAGTAATCATGTTTTTAATACACTTTCTTCATCTGTCTATCTATAAACTATCTCTCTTTCTTTCTATCTATCTATCACCTTAATCTATCTTTATCTTTATCTGATTCTCTCTCTTTCTCTCTCTCTCTCTCTCTCTTTCTCTCTTTCTATTTCTATCTCAGTCTTTCTTTCTTTTTTTCTCTTATCTAAGCTCTCCTCGATGTTCCCAAAGCATTTCTTGTACTAAACTAGCGTAGAAATCTACTCTGGCCTGTCTCTTCTATCTCTACCCCCCTACCACCCACCCACCCCCTTTAATTGTCTTTTTTCTTTCCGTAGTAAATCCGATGCACGGCGTTTTGTCGATTCACAGCCGTACTCAAGTGCTGTTAATGCTTTTTTGCTTTTTTCAAAGCCCCTTTTAACAAAGCGATCGAAGTAATTAATTGCGTTGAAAGATCATTAATCTCTCGCATAATCTCACGTCTTTGTTCGATCCATCCTTTATTCTCTCTCTCTCTCTCTCTCTCTCTCTCTCTCTCTCTCTCTCTTTCTTTCTTTTTTATTTATTTCTTTTTTGTTGTGTTTAAATGCACACACTAATTTCCATCATCTTTCTAGCTAACTCTATTGTTTCCTAATATTCCTTGTATATAAATATATATATATATATATATAATATATATAATATATATTTACACACGCACACACATACATATTATATATTATATAGATACATGTGCGCTTTGCATGTACCGCCTAATTCCTTTCTAAACGATCATTCTTTTTTCTTACAAGATTCTTCATGCAACTAGCGTCGCATTAAAGTTTCCTGATGATCAAAATTAAAATCTTCTTTTTTGAATAAAAGAACAAATAAATAAGAAAAGAGAGAAATATATATATATATATATATAAGGGAGAGAGGAGAAAGAGAGAGAAAAGAAAAAAAATGAACGTGTTTGTACCTACAAGAGAGGAAATTAACTTTGAACATGGTACAATTTCTCCTTTCTATGACGTATTCTGTAAAAAGGAGAAAGGTAAAAAAAGAGAAAAGAGTGAAAAAGAAAAAAAAAAAAGAAGAAGAAGAGAAAAGAAAAGGAGCACATACACGCACTCACACATATATAAGAAGTAATTATTCTGTTAATCCATAAGACAAATTGCAAAAGCTGTCAGCAAGTATAGCGGTTATTGATTGATGCGCTTACGAAAGATAGAGAAAAAAAGAAAGAGAGAGAGAGAGAGAGAGAGAATGTGTGTGTATGAAAGAGCAAAAGAGAAAGGTATTCACGGATGTAAGTTTCAATGGGGGGGGGGGGGGGAGGGTATGATCGAGCCCTCTGAATAGATGAGTGCCTGTCGAATGGATGGCGGGCGTGGTTTTAAGTGTACCTTCGAAAAACGATGAGAAAAACTGTACTCCCGCCATAATAATCGATGATGTAAAGTACCAACCGGGTTGTATAGAAGAAAAGAAAATTTCACAAGATTTTTTCGAGACTGATAGAAAAAGAAAAATAGTAGGGGATGGGCGGGAACGGGGACGGAGACGGATGGGGAAAGAATCAGGTAAAATACTCGATCGGTAAATTAACGGGAATTCTTACTTACTATCGATTTGATTCTAATCGAATTCAGTTTTTCTTTTTTTCTTTTTTCTTCCGAAAGAAAGACAGAGAGAGAGAGAGAGAGAGAGAGAGAAAGAGAGAAATAAAAAAGAGGAGAAAGAACCCGTCGTCTTTGACGATATTATCGTTAATATTAAAAATAGAAAAAAAAAAAAGAAAAGAAAAGAAAAGAAAAGAAAAAGGGGAAAGTGAAATAAGAGAATGAAAAGAAGGAAAGCAATGAAAAATAAAAGAAAAAAGAAACACACACACACACACAAGACAATGTAAAACAGAAAGGAAAGAAAGAAAAGAGAGAAATATACAAAAGATCATTGCGATAGTGAATCATCGTATTAGTTCGTTAATTAGATAATTAGTTTGTTCGTTACGTTCGTTCGTTCATTCGTTCGTTTATCTTTAATCTTATTTTTTTTTTTTTTTTTTTTTTTTTTTTTTTTTTTTTATTGAACTATTTTTTTTCTCTCTTATAATGATTCCTTACGAAAGGAAATTCTATGTAAATAATAGAATCGATTGATGATCGAATGATAATATATATATATGTTGATATATATATATATATATATATATATATATATATTATAGATATATGTGATAATTCCCTCAGATTCATAGCGGAGGAATGGTCACCGTGCAACAGCGTTACCTGCGGAGATGGGTATACGCCGTAGTGAAGTTCCATTGCAAGATATTTCTCGAGTTTAGCCGTACGAAATCGCCAAGTTACCAGACAGACAATGTTCCGGGTCCAAAAACCGGAGGGAGACGGAGAAGTTGCGGTCATGGGGGAGCCCTTGCCGGTTTGATTGAGAAGAGTCTGTCGTATAGAAAAAATCGACACGGTTGGGGATAGCGATATGCCGAAGTCCAGTTGAAGGGAAAAAAATTTTCCTACAAATCGTACGAGTAGTTCAGGAGGTTGTTGGAAACTGGGTCCTGGCAGCCGGTAGTGCCGGTGGTTACGAAAGTGGTATCAAAGTGGCAACCAGGAAGAACGTCCAAAACCACTTACTCATGGAAGGAAGCTGGTTATACGCCTTGTAGCGCTACATGTTTAGGAGGTAAAGGGTTGTTATATCGATCGAAGACTTCTGCTTTACAATCTTCCCTTGTGTTTCTCTTCTTCCTTTCTTCCTTCCTTCCTTCCTTCCTTCCTTCCTTTCTTTCTCCCTTTATCCTTCTCACTCGTTCTCACTATTCCTTCCTTTGTCTATTTAGTTACAACGTTCCTTGTTTTATCTCTCCACAGTTGTTTCAGGCATTAGGATTTATTAAGATCCTATATAAGACGACGCGATCCATTGTGTATAATGAGATTAGTGATTGTAGCAATAAGTAAATCAGTAGTAATAATAGTAGTACTAATTAACGAGTTTCAAAAGATAATACCTTGATTTTTTCTAATTTATATAATGTATTACTATATCATTGTTTAAGTCGGATTTAAATATATTTTTTTATTTAATGATAATCATCATCTGAAGTAATAAGAATATTAAGGATAGAATTATCTTAAGGAATCTATCGATTAGCGTATCGAATAGGATTACTAAGGATTAACAATCGGATAGATGCTCATCCAAACTGCTAATCGAAGCGGCGATTTAACGGATCGTGGCCATTAGCAATCCTCCGTTAGGAACACTATCCGACGATTCAATTAGCCGAAATCAACTTGAACGAAAACGTAGATTTATCCAGTGACATAACGATCATATATTAAATCCTGACAGGGAAAGACACGCTGACGAGCTAAATAGCCATTTTATATGTTCTTCTCGTTTTACTGTTTTTTTCTCTTCTTCTGCTTTTTTTTTTTTTTTATTTTCCTTTCTTTTCCAAACGATTCCAGGCGTACAAGAATTGATAATATACTGCGTACGCGACGATACTGGTAAAACCGTGACCCCGCTTCTCTGCAGCACCGAAACTAAACCAGAAGCAAGAATCAGAACTTGCAACGATCATCCCTGTCCACCTAGGTAAACATTTTATTTATTTATTCGTCATATTTATCCGAGATAAAAATTTTAATTAGGAAAAAGACAAATATAAGAAAAGAAGAAGAAAGAAAATGAAAAATTTGTTTTCTTTTCTTCTTTTTTTTTTATGTTTTTGATTTTTTTTTTTTTTTTTTTTTTTTTCCATAAAAAATTAATAATCCAAACGATTATCATTTGTGTTACGAAAAATATTTCGAAAATTTTTCACAATATATTTTTAACATATACTACGTTAAACGATATAACGATGAACAATCATTGTTTAACCGTAGACATAAATTTTCGGTACGATTATTCAATGTAAAACCCCTTGTAACGTAACAATGCGTCGTTATGTTAAACCACAGGTGGAGATATAGCGAGTTCTTACCCTGCATGAGCCCCTGCGGTATTGGCATTCAGACTCGCGATGTCACATGCATACACGAGGTGACACGAGGAATCGGTAATACCGTGACGGTACCAAACCATATGTGCCCGCAGCCACCACCAGCAGACAGACAATACTGTAACGTGTTGGATTGTCCAGTCAAGTGGAGCGCTGGAGAATGGGGAGAGGTACTTTCTCCATATATACATCTATATATATATATGTGTGTGTGCGTGTGTGTGTGTGTGCGCGCGCGCGCGCGTGTGTGTGTGTGTGTGTATATATATATATATTTTTTTTTTTTTATAACGCGACACTGGTATAATTCGATTTTAGCGTGATCAAAATTTGTACAAAATATTTTTAAACTCAAGTATAGGAAGAAAAAAGTTGAAATGATTATTCTAGGTAAATAACAAATTATGTAGAATATTCGTTGGTATATAATAATATAGTTATATTAATGAAATGATTTAACAACAATTTTGTTCCTTTTCCATTTATTAAAAATCATTTCTAGTTTTATTTTTAAATCTCTAGCGAAGATAAAATTAAATTGTTTGAGTGTGTGTTTATGTGTGCGTATGCATGTGTGTTTGTGTATGTGTATGTGTGTATAAGAGAGATAGAGGGAGAGAGAGAGAGAGAGAGAGATAAATAGAGACTAACCGCATGACCTTCTCCACATCGGTCTCGTGTCTGAACTCGATTATATTCGCAGTGTTCCAAAAGTTGCGGAGGCGGGGTAAAGAGACGTAACGTGACCTGCGAACAAATAATGGCACTGGGTCGCAAACAGAGAAGGGAAGAAAATAAATGCCCGCCGCAAAAGCCATCCTCCGAAAAACCATGTAACACCAAGCCGTGTCATGAGATGGACATGAACGTGCAGCCAATCATTCTTAGTCAGAATTCGTCGTACAATCAATCGGACTTGAATGAGAAAGTCGATTTAAAGATTGGCGGTATAGCTAGGGTTTTTCAAGGGACGCCTTTTATCAAAATTCGATGTCCAGTTAAAAAATTCGATAAGTAAGACGACAGAATTAACGAGGTATGATATTTTTTACTCGGACCAGCATTTTTATATCACCATTTTTAATTTACAGAACGCAAATTATATGGACGAAGGATGGTAAAGAATTACGTAGAACGAGAAAATATAAAATCAACAAAAAGGGAGCTCTAAAGATTATGGACATAACTACGTCCGACGATGGAGTTTACGCTTGCGTCGGTAAGTCATCATGATCGTTCGATCAAATAATGAACGAACAAAATGATGAAATTAATGAAACAATATTTCAATGTATGTACTTCTTCTCTTGATTAATTGATTATTTCAATATTTGAAGCATCGCTTTCGCACGCGGAAACACGTATTATCGTGAAATTACGCTCGAAAGAACAGATAAGCAGCGAGGAATATCTTAGGCTTGGTAATTCCGTGCATCTTCAAAGAAATGCCAATCTTGATTCGGCACCAGCCAATTCCGGTGAGAACCTTTACACCGATCGTGCAGGTATAAACGATTCTTTCAGCGTATTAAAAATTTCTTTACTATTAAATAAATAATATAACAATGTTCTATATATATATATATTTATATATATATGTTATATATACATATATACACTAGCCGCCTATGGTAATCACTTTGCTCCTTTCGATGGAGAAGACCTCAGCCACGAACGAGCGGTTCCAAGTAAACCAACGAGAAAACCACAACACAAAAGGCAAAGGACCAGTCCAACTCCACCGGATTCTACTATGATGCACAAAGAGAATACTGCCACCTCTTTTAATCAGGTAGATTTATCCGTTAAAAAAAAATATTCACCAAAAAATATATCTAATGTCTATGACAATTAACCATTATTTATCTATTGTCTTATTAATCATAGAAATAGTAATTAATCAACGTATATATATATATATATATATATAAATATGTAGTAGTAGAGAGGCACTTTCTACTAATATAGAAAATCTTCTTTCTCTTTGCTTGCTCTCTTTTAATGGATTTTAATATTCTACTCATTGGACGTATTCGGGATATATTATAAACACGTCAGCCCGGATATCACGAATCCGTAGAATCAACGGCAACGTCCGGTGCAACTAATCTGATGCCTCACCTCAGTTATTTAATTTCGAGCATAAAGGTGAGGTCGTAATGTTTGAACGACGTTTTCCATTGTATACCTTCGATATTACTTTAACGAAATCCTTTCTAACGCTTCGTTCCTAACGCTATACGTTTGATATATAATCGAAATGAAATCATTAATCGTATCTTTTTCAGGCCTATTGGCCATTTCAAAGTAATACAGGTTCTAGCAGAAGTCATAGAACGGCACCTGTTTCTTTCATCGACGATACCCACAAAGAAGTTTCTATGGCAACGAAACGTACTATGCCCGACAAAAAGACTGGCATGAGATATCATAATGTCGAAGAAGACGACTTTGAGGATCTATTATATCGCAACACAGCCATTCCCGATGATGTATTTGGTCCAGACGAAGAAAGGATATTTATTGACGTAGATCCTTATGATCTAGATGCAGCGATATTTGGTGTAAGGCATGAAGATAATAATAAACGAACGACCAATGATCTATCAGATAAAAAAGATTTTACAACGGTCACAAAGGCGAACGTTGATTATGTCGAGGAATCATTGAAAAATGTTAAAAAACATCGGCAAGATTCGCGGGATCTTTCGAAAAATCATAAAAACGATACTGTCAATGATTATTCCGAGGAGACAATAAATTCCGCAGAATCTTCGGAAAATGTTGGATTAGAGGTTTATTATATTCAAGATTCTACCTCGAAAAATGTCGCTTCTTCGTTAGCGACGAACGAAAAATCACTTTTCGACGATATTCCCAATGATAATACATCGGTACGTACATTAATCTCATCGACTAATCTCAATGATACCGAACTTTCAACGAAAATCTTCAATGTGGAAAACAATGAGAAATCCTTTACTGTCGATAAATCAAACACGAATGACGATTCGATTTATATAGACGAATTGGAAAAACGTAGAGCCAATGATCCCGACGAAGATCATATTATTTCGTCGTCGACGAAACTTTTAGAAATTGAAGAAGGTGAAAGTTCAACGATGATGGACGAAACAACGTCATCTAGCAGCGAACAAATTGCATTAGAATCGACCGAACAAATTACAAGAGAGTTGTTATCTCATAGACATGATCGAGCTTATTCAAGAGATAATTCGAAGGAGACCTCGATGGATACGTTTACGACATCTAGTAGTATGGAAAAAACCGAATCAATAATCGGCTCGATTGCTGCTCTTGGTAAGAACATTTCTTAATAAAAAATGTTCGTTCTATTGGAATATAATACTTGCGTATAATGTGGTGATTAATTTTACTTACAATTTTTTTCTTTTTTTTTTTTTTTTTTTTTTTTTTTTTTTTAACACTTTTCTAGACAATACAGAAGACTTAATTTTTGAATGGGTTACGACAAATTGGTCCGACTGTTCGCAAACTTGCGGTGGTAGTGGTTTCCAGGTAAAAAAAAAAAAAAAACAAAAAGAAAAGATTGCATCTTTAGCTTAGAAAGGAGTAAATTAACAAAAAATAAAATTTTAGATGCGTGGAGCACAATGTACGATGCGTCCA
>NC_062189.1:18616518-18641518 GCF_912470025.1 Vespa velutina
GATTTAAATGCAAAAGAAAAAGAAAAAAAAAAAGGGTTAATATCACAATCACATAGATAAGGAAATAATAGTTTATATTTTTTTTAATTGGAGAGATCCCAGATCTTCGATATAACGTCGTTGCTCATTGGCCAAAGTTCTTGCAGCAATGGCCAGCCATTTTTTTGCGTGGTAAGAATATATTTATTCTTAGGATCGTTTAAATGCGAATAGGCGCCCATCACAAGACTCTGGCATATTCTTGCGCAAACACTGACCTTTAAAATTTTCTTCTCCAAATCTGTCAATTTCCTTACACTTTGGTATCCCTCGATAACGTGTTTACCTAAATTTATATCTTTACGTTCTAATAACACGTAACAAATGGCAATAGCCAATTCAAATATTAGACATGTTTTTTGGGTATCACCAAAATCGATAATGGCCATGATATCGGTACCCTCCTTATTAACGAGAATATTTTGTTCGTTTAAATCGCCATGTATCATGCCTTGTTCAAGGATCGGTACGAACTTTAATACTTTCTTTTCGAATGTATCGATAACGTCGCACACCAATTCTCTTCGTTTCTCGTCTGGCACTGCGAATACGAATAAATGGAGTTTCGACATAGACATCAACATCCATATAGTTCTATGATGCTCAAAGGCCGGATGATAAAATTTCGAAAGTTTTACATCGAGATCTGCCGCCAAATAACCGATCTTATAAAGTAATTCCTTATTCCAAGATACACTTGTTAATAATTGACCAGGTTGATAAATGAAAAGCCTTATAACATGACTTTCCTCTGAATCATTTATCTTCTCCATGGTATAATATGTGCCACTTAAATTTTTAACTGGTATCGGACAATTGATATGGCCATTTAAAAATATCAACATTTCAGTTTGCGCATCTATAACATGAGTATTTCGCGAATCCAAAGAATTTATAATCTTTAAAACGTACCCGTGTTCGCTGATTTCCGATATATAAGGATTCTCATGTGATTCCTTACAATGTACGTGATAATTTTTGTCGTCGTAAGCGTTCAACTCTTTGATATCCATCGCTGTTAGACCATAGATCTTTGATAAAAGATCGATTACAGTTTCTTTGTTCATATTAGGACGTATACGTTGGCCAGGTGATAGCAGTATGTTACTTTTCTCCATTATTTTTATTCCTGTTATCAATTCATATGATCAGTGATATTAAAAAATCGATATGTAAAACAATTATGTGTATATATATATATATATACATATACGCACAAACACAATATATATATATATATATATATATATATATATATATATATACATACATGCATGCGTTGTGTGTATATATATGTGTGTGTGTGTGTATATATATGCACTTTATGTAAAAACGATAGAAAAAAAATCGCTCACTTGTTAGTTTTATCGCTTCGTAAGTAAACATTGAGTGATAAAGGGTCAACGCTCCCTTTACAAATATCAAATGCATATAAAATAATTCTAACGTCGAAAATTATGACAGTTATATAGTAAGTAAATTATTTTATTATAAAAAAAAAAAAAAAAGAAAGAAATTCACTTTGCAATAATCGATTATAACGCACCTTGTTCTTCGAAGATGACGATATTATTTAATGATCAATCATTCACAATAAAATCGGTGATCATTCGCGCGAAAATAATATATATATATATATATATACGTAAATACGTCGACGGACGATACAATCCTGTACGATGTCTTCGCTCGAAAGGGAAGAAGTCGTTTAAAAAGTTAAACGACATAATCATCCGTGACGCGGATGTAATTCATAGTGTAACATTGTGAGCCAACAAGAAGACGAGAAGGGTACTACCATCAATGCATGTATCTCTTAATTGCATGTACGACTTCTCTAAACTAAATACATCTACTCGTTTCCCTTGGAAATTTACACAGAAATACGTCTACGTTCTATCTATTATCTTGCTGATCAAATTGTAGATAAGAATATCAAAAGAGAAACAAATAAATAAATAAAAAAGAAAAAGAAAAAAGAGTGTAAGAATTTCGAATATTCCGCTATGATTTATGGGCTTAATCGTTAAGACGTACAATGTAAATCATTTTTATCGTCAAATCAAATATTGATAGGATACGTTCAATGACACAATATTCGTAATTTTCTTTAAAAAAAAAAAAAAAAAAAAAAGAAAAAACAAAGAAAAATTTTTTAAATATATTATATGTAGATTTGATATTTTATACGCGTGTTCGCCCATATAATGAGTTTTTGCATGGTTCGATTTTAATCGCATCGCGCTATTGCGTATGCGCAATAAAACTTATATATCAGGTTCAAAGGCACTTGCATTGAAATTTAAATTTCCCGCTCGAATGTATTACTTCCGTTAGTTCCTAACCTATATCAATGGTTTCGTTATCGTGCATTTAATATTATTATTTATTAGAAAAGAAAAATAAGAGAGCACACACATTTCCTATACATTTCTTATCGTCCCTAAGATTTTCATAACCTTTCAAAATGCCGACTATAGCCGTCAAACGAGATTTGTTATTTAAAGCACTTGAAAAAACATATTGTAAGAAAATTACTATAAATATATTTTTGTCTTATTGCTTGTCCATGATTTTTCTTTAATTAATTAGTAATTAAACAAAAATCATTTGGCGGACATTTAAATTCTATTTCGTACAAAGATTTTTATTAAGTTTTCTATCATTCCATTTGTGCATTATAAATTCCATAGGGATTAAATAATTAATCATTAATTTTAATCAAGCAATAACAATTTGATTACAGCTGAAGAAGAATTTCAAAATTTATGCTTTGAGTTTGGTTTGGAATTAGATGATGTGGTAAGGATCTTGTCTAATCGTTAATTTCCATAATTTTTTAAACAACTCATTGTATGTCCCCTTTTGTATATTTATATATATATATATGTATATATATATATATTTATAGACTACAGAAAAACAGATGATAGCAAAGGAACAAGGTTCCGAACAAAGTATTGGTGCATCGGAAGAAATTATTTATAAAATTGATATTCCAGCTAACAGATATGATTTATTATCTTTGGAAGGTCTAGTTACTGGATTATTAGTATTCTTAAATAAGTACGTGCAGATTTATAAAATTATTTTTCTATTGATTTGAAATAAAATAAGAAAAAAAATTCATATTATTCCTTATACAGGACTAGTGTACCATGCTATAATTCAATAAAACCAACTGTACCAGAAGAAATTGTAATGAAGGAAGAAGTGAGTATAAATATTATTGAAAAGTCAATAATATAAATAATAAAATGAGAAATATTATAATTCTATTATAATATTTTAGTGTTTAAAAGTCAGAGAACATATAGTTGCTGCTGTATTACGTGATATTACTTTTACAAAAGATTCTTACAACAGTTTCATTGATCTTCAAGACAAATTACATCAAAGTATAGGACGAAAACGAAGTATTGTATCAATTGGTACACATGATTTAGATACTATTAAAGGACCATTTGTATATGATGCAAAACCGCCAAGTGCTATTCGTTTTAAACCTCTTAATCAAACAAAAGAATATACTGGGGAAGAAATAATGGAATTGTATGCGGTAAATATTTTTTGATAAAAAGAATTATTTGTAAAAAGGAAGAAAAAGGAAAATTTTAATGGAAATATATTCTTACAGCATCATGCACAATTAAAACAGTATTTACCAATTATAAAGGATAGTCCTGTATATCCTATAATATATGATAGTAATGGTATTGTTTTATCATTACCACCCATAATTAATGGGGATCATACAAAAATCACTCTCAATACTAAAAATGTACTTATAGAATGTACTGCAACTGACCTTAATAAGGTATTTATTCACTTGATCTTTTACTCATGTAAATAAAAAAAAAAAAAACATGTTTTTCCCTGATACAATATTATAATATAGAATTAATGTTTAGTTAATTAATTTTAATAAATATTTTAGGCAAAGATTACAGTAGATACTATAGTTTGTGCTTTCAGTGTATACTGTGCAAAAAAATATACAACAGAAACTGTAAAAGTAATATATCCAGATAATAAAATCTTTTATCATCCAGAATTGAGCTACCGTATGGAAGAAATAAATAGCGAAAATGCAATGAATTATATTGGGATCAAGTAAGTTAAATTAAATTGTAACAATTAATAATTACTTTACAATATAATTATATAATTTAGAAAAACTCCAGAAGAAATAGCAAAGCTATTATCTAAAATGTCATTGGAAGCAACAGTAAAAGAACAAAATAATATTATCATTAAAATACCTCCAACGAGAAGAGATGTTTTACATCCATGTGATATTTATGAAGACGTAGCTATTGCTCATGGATATAATAATATAGATAAAATATTTCCAGAAATAAACACAATTGCCATTGAGGTAAGTACTACAGAGTATTTACTTGATATAAAATATTTCATATGTTATAATATATTTTAAATTTAAGTTTCCGCTCAATAAATTATCTGATCAATTACGCGAAGAATTGGCACGTGCGAGTTTTACCGAAACATTGACGTTTTCGTTGGTAAGTTAAATGTGGAAAAGAAAAAAAAAACTAAACGATATTAAATAAAAAAAATTGCATTTAAAAATATTTAATATTACAGTGTTCCAGGGATGATATTTCAGAAAAAATAAATCATAAAATAGAGGATATACCAGCTGTTCATATATCCAATCCAAAAACCTTAGAATTTCAGGTAATATATCTTTAGCAACGAGTGTGAACAAATAAATATATCTTCTTTTTTTATTACTCCTCATTATAGGTTGCACGTACGACTCTATTACCAGGATTATTGAAAACAATAGCCGGAAATAAGAAGATGCCATTACCTTTGAAATTATTTGAAATTTCTGATATTGTTTTACTTGATCCTACAATGGATGTCGGTGCACGTAATAAAAGGCACTTATGTGCAGTATATTATAATAAAACTGGAGGTTTTGAAATAATCCATGGTTTACTTGATAGAATTATGCAAGTACTTGAAGTATCATGGAGTACTAATAAAACAGACACTGGATATTATTTACGTGCAGCTGATGGTAAAATAATAAACATTTCTTTTTTTTTTTTTTTTTTTTTAATGTACAATTCAAAGTACTTCTATTTGAAAATATCCTCATATAATCTTCTTACAGATCCAACTTTTTTTCCAAAAAGATATGCAGAAGTAATATATAATAATAAAGTAATTGGCAAAATGGGGATTTTACATCCGGATGTACTTACAAAATTTGAGTTAAATTTACCATGTTCTACATTAGAAATTGACATTGAACCATTTCTATGAGATATCAATAATATACACAAATGGTAAATAGCAAGAGAAAGAGAAAGGAAGAGAAAATATAAAAATGATAAAATAATTTGAATACCTAATAATTAATAAGAATGTTTCGTATTTTCACTGTGATCCGCGATAACTTTTACTATGAAAAATGTTTTTTCAAAAACTTTAATAAAAACTAATGAGACTCTACACCATGACAAAACAAAAACATAACCTTTAAATATACGCATGAAAGGAAATAACATTACACAGTTTTATTGTGTATTATATGCTTATTTTTATATTGTAAGTAATTTCATATATTAAATATTATCTCTTAGGAGTAATATAAAAGAAAAAAAAGGAAAATTGAATTTCTTTTTTGTTTACATTGTTCCTCGTTCAATATTCGATTTTGATAGGCTTAAAGTCAACTAATCATTTGACATCTTTTATGAATGTATTTTTTTCTTGGCATATTATAAATGATTGAACTGATTCAATATAATCGATGAAAAGTTCTTTAAATGCAACTTAAAAAAAAAAAAATAAAATAAAATATTGTTTGTTAGGATAAAAAAATATTATTCTGGACAAAGAGTATTTATATATATGGAAATATTTATTTGCGAAAGCATTACAGTTGGCAAGACTACTCAGATAGTATATCCGCTGATAATTTTGAATTTTAAGGAATGTAACGTATACTACAGAATAATTTTCGTGCTTTCGTAGTTTTATGTATAATTTTTGTTTTAATTTAGCGACATGATTAATAGTGGTCATAAATCATTTGATTATAAAAAGGGTAAGCTAATTGATAAAATATACATATATAATCATTAATATTTTACCTTTAATTAATATGTTTTATGACAACAGCTTGTGTATTTATTGACAAGTATTGTGATATAATAATCCTATTCGTTGTTTGTCCATCCAGAACTTTTAATATAACTTTCTTTTGTCCTATTAAAACATTTCTAATTATTGTAACGATTATTTATATCAAAAAGAAAGAAAAGTTAGATTATTATAACTAAAATAAATGATTTAGTTTGAAGGTGACAGTAGGTTGATAAATGACAATAGTTTGACTTTTTGGCTTAGAATACATACATACGTGTATGTGTATGTGTACATATATATATATATATCATTATTTGATCGAGATAAATATTAGAAATGTATTTTATTACAAATAGATAAATGCATTATTCTAAATACATCACGTAAGGAAGTTATTGTGGGAAATGATGGACGCAAAACAGCTGAAGAAATGGATGAACAAAGGCAGAAAACACTTGCTTATGAATACCTTTGTCATTTAGAAGAAGCAAAAAAGTAATATATTATGATATTAATTTAATTAATTTAAATTGTAATGATATACGATTATAATCACATTTCTTTTTCTTTTTTTTTTTTTTTTTTTTTTTTTTTTTAGATGGATAGAAGCTTGCATAAGAGAAAAGCTACCTCCTACGACAGAATTGGAAGAAAACTTAAGAAATGGGGTTTATTTAGCAAAATTAGGTAATTTCATGGCACCAGAGATATTACCATTACACAGAATTTATGATTTTGATCAGCGAAGATATGCGCTTGCTGGATTACAGTTTAGACATACAGATAATATTAATTATTTTTTACAATGTCTTCAATCCATGGAGTTACCTTTAGTACGTATATTATATCATTAGCATTTATGCTTATATATTTAAAATGTTTAATTCGAAGTATGAATGAATTTATGTTATATATATATATATATATATATACCTCTAGACATTCCAACCAGAAACAACAGACATATATGATAAAAAGAATATGCCACGAGTAATATATTGTATACATGCGCTTAGTACACATTTATTTAAGCTAGGCAAAGCACCAAAAATTCAAGACTTGTATGGAAAAATCAATTTTACAGGTAAGACAGATTCTATACTTGTTATATCCTAAAATGAAATTGTTTTCGTCAAATGTTAATTTACAGACGCAGAAATTGATGCTGTCAGTGAAGAATTTCGTAAATATGGTATCCAAATGCCTTCGTTTCAAAAAATTGGTGGCTTGTTAACTAACAGTATGGCTGTAGATATTGCCGCACTTCATGCAGCAGTAATTGCTATAAATCAAGCGATTAAAAATCAAGTAAGATAAAAAAGAATCATACATTTGTATTTAACTTAAACAAATTGATTTTTAATTAACAATTAAGTTATAAATATAATGTCATTCAAGGATCAAGTTATGATGTTAAATGTATTACAAAATGAGGCAGCACAGTTAAATAACATTTGCATTGAATATATTCAAGATTATTGTGAAGCTTTGTATAAAGCAAAAAATAATAAAACGGAAGCTTCTCTTAATAGAGTAAGTTATGAAATAATTATTAAAAAGTACGTGAGATATAAATGAATTAAAAATATTTTAATAACTATGAAATTTGTATTATATTGTATTTTATAGTCTTTGAATGATAGTTATGTACCAGATGCATATGATGAACTATTAACTCAAGCAGAAATGCAGGGTCATATAAATCATGTGAATGGTATGTTTAAAAAGAATATTTTTCACAAATTAATATCCGTTTATATAATACAATATGGTATGATATAATGTGCATTGAACTTTTAAAAATAGCTCAGCATGCAGTGAAAAATATTATTCAATTAGTTCGATCTAATAGCGATGAAGTAATTAAAGCCTTAGAAACACCTGCATTGCATTTACAGGTAAGTTTTTGGATTTTATATATAGAACAAAAATCGATTATTATTATCGTCTCTCATTATTATACATTTATCCCAATTTTTAAGATATTCAATTGTTTTTATACTACAATTTTTTTCTTTTTTTTTTTTTTTTTTACTTCTAGAACATCATGTCTAGTAATATAGAAGCTTATAAGAAGCAATTAAGACAACTAGTAGAACATTCTGAATGGAACAGCAATTATCCTGATATTAATCATCATTGGCAATATTTACTTCAAAATGCCATTGATACAGGAAATGAACGAGTACTCAAAGTTCAAAAACGTTAATTAATTTTTCATTTATATTTATTTTGATCAATATAAAAAGAATATATATATATGTTATATTGTGCCTTTACATTCTAGGCAAGGAAGCTGTACAATTTGTAAATGAAACTTTACAGGCTGGTGGTTTAACTGAATTTTATAAAGCTTTAAAAAATCCATATCTTGAATTAACCGGTATAGATAAATTTGCAGTGCCATTATATTATGAAGAAATGAAAATTGATCGTACGGAATGTCAGGTAATGTAAAATTTATATACTCAAAATTGTCTATATGAAAATTATATTAATCTAAATAATATTTTTTAATAGAAAGATCTTACATACAATGATGTAGTAGTTAGTATTCGTGTATTGTCATCAATAGCAGCAATTACTAAAGCAGTAGATATAGGAAATGTGGATTTAGTTTATGACGCTCTTAAAAATCCTGATGCACATATTATGGTAAATTTTATCATTATAAATTATATATTAATAAATAATAGGGATAGATCAAGGATCAATGTTATGTCTGCGTTTATAATTTTTTTTTTTTTTTTTAGGAATTAAATGAAGAAAATAAACTGAAATATTTTAGTGCATTGGCAACATTACGCTGGGAAAAACAATCACAATCTGTATTATGTCCTATACTAACGTATATCGATATAAAAGATTGCATTGAACTAGTAAATCAACAATATCAACAAGATAATGAACGTATGAAAAAAAAAATATATATATATATATATACAAAAAAGATCTTTAAAAAATATAAATATTTATAATTTGGATAACACGAATCTAATCAATATTTTTTTTTTTTTTTTTTTTTAAATCATATTATAGTGATACAGATGTTGCATGAATTGAATTTAGCTATGATTGAAAATAATCCATATACTGTAACTGAAGCTTTAACGAAGCTACAATTGAAGTTATATTGGTACATAACTCCTAAAGATCCTTTATTCGTTTACAAATTATTGAATAAGTGTCTTTTGGAGAAACACTCTGATGGTTCTGAACTATGGTTAGACGATGTGGAAAATGTACTGTCTATTTTGTCTAAGGAAAGCGAAAAAGCTAAATTAAGTACGTATCTTAATTATTTCAGATTGTTAACTTATAGAATTATATAAAAAATTATATGATATTATCATGTAAATATATGTCATACAGTGTGCGATTTTCTCGTTCAATTTAATAATAATTTGGATGAGAAAAATCAGGAATATTTTATGATTTTTTTCAACGATTCATTGAGTAAATCAATAACGGAAGAAATTAAGGAAAAGAAATTTCAGACATTATGTAATTTGAGAAAGCTAAAGGTTATATATTTTGTTTATAAAAATAAATATAATACAATAGACATTAAATTTAGCTAATTATATTTTTCATTTTAGTGTGAAAAATATAATTATTCGATTGTTCGATACGTCACTCCCTTGGGCAACGAAGCATATTTGGATTTAAAAGAGCATACAGTCACATGGGATCCTCCTGAAGATTTATCAGAAACTCATTACCTCACTTATGATGATATCAACGTATACATTTTTTATTAACATATACATATATATATATACATATAATTACAATTTTTATTTATAATAAAATTCTTTTTGCAGTACATAATGAAAAATAATGTGAATGAAGATCCTCATGAATATTTGAAAATGAAGGGACTCATTGTTAGGCTACAAGCACGTATCCGAGGATATTTATTACGTAAAAAGTATTCTTCTAAATTCATTTATTTTAATACCAAGAAAATTGTCAAAATACAAGCATGGTGGAGAGGTATATTGCAACGAAAGCGTTATATTGCATTACTTAATGAAAGACACGAAAAAGATTCTACATTGTGTCAATCTAATCCTAAACGAATGCAAACCGAATACATTGATGTATTGGATATGTACCGTGATTATGTAAGTTTAATATAAAAGTTTATATTTTTCCCATAAAAATTATAAACTGTTTATGCTCTAGGAACCACAAATTATAAAGCTCCAAGCTCTTTGGCGTGGACGCGCAGCTAGAAGAGCTTTTGATTCATTATTGCATATGGAAAAACCACCATTCCCTGTGGTCAGACATTTCTCTGCTATCCTTAATTTTAACGCCCAAGATTATGATAAGGACTTACAATTGCAGGTATATATATATATATTTTTTTTTTTTTTTTTTATGCACCACGTATAACTTAAATATATTTTTCTACTTAATTAATACTTTCTTTTATATTACGATAATTTACTTTAGCATTTAAAACACGAAGTCGTACAAATTATAAGACACAATCAGAACTTATCGCAACAATTGGATAGCATGGATATTAAAATTGGTTTATTAATTCAAAATAGAATCACGTTGCAAGTAGGTATTAATAATTTCTTTTTCTTTCGTTCGTCTATATGGGAAAGAAAAAAAATTTTTTTTTCTTTTTTTCTTTTTTTTTTTTTTTTTTTTTTTTTTTTTTCTTACCTTAAATAAAAAAAATTTTTTATCGTACACTATAAGGATGTAATTTCACACGGCAAAAGTTTGGAAAATCTTGCGAAACAAAGGCACAATAACAAGGATAATAAAAATTCTTCTGGGATGTCGGATAATTTGTCAATGCAAAAAGGATTGAAATCATTGACTAAGGAAGGCCGTAAAAAACTCGAGGGCTATCAACATTTATTTTATGCATTACAAACTAATCCAGCATATTTATCGAAATTATTATTTCTATTGCCACAAAGTAAAACAAATAAATTTTTACAAAATGTTATCTTAACGTTATTCAACTTTGGATCAAACATTAGAGAAGAGTATCTTTTATTGAAGCTCTTTGGCAGTGCATTACAAGAAGAAATAAGGTAATATTAAAATAATTCATAGAAAAAAAATTAATATATATATATATATATATATATGTGCGTGTGTGTGTGTGTGTCTGTGTGTGTTTTAAATATAGATGTAAATTTCAAAAGCCATCTGAAGTTGTTACTGGAGATCCATTAGTATTAAAAATAGTTGTAAATTATGCACGACAATTAAATGGTCAAAGAGCATTAAGGCAGATAGTAGGACCAATCATAGAAAAAATATTATCCGATAAGAACCTATCGATAGAAACAAATCCAGTGGATATATACAAATGTTGGAGAAATCAATTGGAAATGGAAACTGGTGAGACTCAGTAAGTATACGTATAAATAATTGTATTATAAATAATTATAAATAATATGAAATATTTTTTATAATATTTATTCATAACATTACTGTTCCATTAGAAATCTTCCATATAGTGTATCTCATCAAGAAGCATTAACGTACGAACACGTACGTAAGAAATTAAACGACGGTGTACGTTTATTACAAAAAACTGTGTTAGAATTTTTAACGAGAATAACTGAATCACGTGACTTAATACCTTATGGAATGTTATATGTAGCCAAAGTTTTAAACGATACATTGTCAGAAAAATTTCCAAATGCCCCGGAGAAGGATATCTTAAAAGTAGTTGGAAATTTAATTTATTATCAATTTATAAATGCTGCCATTGTGGCACCAGATGCTTTTGATATTGTTACTTTACCAGTTGATAGATCACTGTTGAATGATCAAAGAAGAAATTTAGCTAGCATCGCAAAAATATTACAATTCGCTGCATCCAAGAAAGGGGTAAATATCTTTCTTGAATTGATATAAAATACAATTTTTTTTTTTTTTGTACATATTAAATCATATTAAATATTATAGTTCGGTGAAGAGGCCACACATTTGGTTTGCTTGAATCAATTTATCATTGAGTGTCATGAAAAATTCAAAAAATTTTTCCGATATTGTTGCCAAATAGAAGATCTGGAAGAACATTTTAGTATTCACGAATATACGGAAGCTACGCTCATACATAAACCTGAAATTTATATATCTCTACAGGCAAGTAATAATGTTATTATTATTATTATTATTATTATGTTATCATAAATAAAATATTAAAATGTAATAACAATAATTTTTCAATATGCATTATTAGGAAATTTGTGATACACATTGTCTCATGTTAAAATATCAAGATCAAATAGCACCAGATCCATTAGATCCGCTTCACGACTTATTAGACGATTTAGAATCTGCGCCAACCGTATCATCGTTGTTAGGAATATGTAAGAATAATGTAATGAATGGAGAGTGAGAAAGAAAAAAAAAAGAAGAAAAATGGAAAAAGAAAGAAAAAAAAAAAACAAAGAACCTTAAATAATTATTTGTTTAATTAATTTAATATTTTTTTTCTACGATATAGCCGATACAATGTGCGAAGGAAATTTGGCGAGGCTTGGTAAAACAGAAGTCTGTTTGGTGCTTACGAATAAATTTCAAGTACCGGAAGACGAGGATACGAATTTGAACAGACTATTTATTAAAACGAAAGAACTTTTGGTTTCTGTGCTACAATTTTTAAAGGGTCCTACATTGGCGGATGCCTTAACGATTACATCTTCGCCTATGGATAAAAAATCATTGAACAACGCAAAGTGCAATTCCATGTCACCTACATTGAATATCAATCACAAAAGGTATAATTTTTCTTTTTTCTCTCTCTCTCTCTCTCTCTCTATCTCTCTCTCTTTGTCTGTCAAAATATCCAATTCGATTATGTCAAATAAAATAAAGCCAATTTTTTTTTGTTTTTGTTTTATAAATAGTTCATCCTTGAATGATTGTAAATTTCAATTGTCCGTATATTTGAATAAATTACGACTTGGAGGTTGGGTCAGTATGGAGGATGGTTATCAAAATATTATAACAGCAGTTGCTAAAGATCTTTGTAACAAGGGAAAGTATAGAATCATAAGGAATAAAGAACTTCAAACTTTACATATGACGAAACAGAGATTGGAAGAAAAAACGAAATATTATCAAGAACAAGTAGAGTATTACAATAAATATATACAAAAATGTCTTGAAAATTTACATACTGGAAAAGGGTAAATATATATGGATACATTTTGTATCATCATAATATATAGCTGATTTTTTTTTTTTTTTTTTTTTTTTTTTTTTTTTTTTTTTTTTTTTTTCATAATCTGCAATGTTATAAATGATTCATGTTTTACAGATCAATTCGAGCGTTACATGCGGCACGGAAAGATCATAGAAAATTGAAATCTAAAATTACATTAAGATATTCCGCTGCGAAATTGCAAGAGAAAGGTGTACTTCTAGAAGTCGATGGTCTTCCACATTCCCAAACTAAGAATGTCATTTTTGAGATAAGTCCTACCGAACATAATGGACTTTTTACTGTACAGTGTAAATTTATGGGAGTAGAAATGGAAAAAGTAGAAATTGATATCCAAAAGTTACTTGAATTACAATTCGAAGGTTCACCGATAATGGATATGTTTGGAAAGGCCAAAATCAATGTAAATTTACTTTTGTATTTGTTGAATAAGAAATTTTATGGTAAAGCCTGAATTAAACACAGATGAAATAGTAAATGAAAAAGAAACGCTTTGATAATTGAGATATTGATTTTAAAGAATTAACATGATAATGCAAATGACATTCATTTTATACTTATACCTTCTGGATTGATATAATTTTTTTTTTTAATGTAACAAAATTAAATAACTCATGTACATAAAATTAAGATATTAAAATCTTTTTATATCACGCTAATAATTTGTATTTGACAATACGTAATTTATAGGAGAAAAAAAAAAGAAAAAAAAAAGAAAAAAAGAAAGAAAAAAATGCGTTAATGTAATAATTATATAATAATATAAATGACAATTTTGTATAAATGTTTCTAGATATATATATATATTAAATTTTCTCCTAACGATATAATTTCCTATATACATGCATACTATTATTTTATAATTCATACGCAATCATTTTATCGTTGGATACAAATTTTCTAATTGAAATCGTTACAAACAAAATACTATTAAATGAACGTATTATTGTTTGAATATTAGTTTATTTTACACCTTAAATTTTATACTTTAATGATTATTTAATTAATTGGAAAAATTATTGAAAGTATTCGGTAAATCGATTTAGAATGAAGCCTAATCTCATTGATGGGCGTAAATCATTATAATACGGGAAATAGCTAACAGCGTTAAATGTAAAATAATTTTAATTTAATACTTCAATATCATTGAAGAAAATTTCCCGCCTTTCAAACGTCACATTAGCTCCATATGTAACATAACCTCTAAAATGAGGTACGTTGTACATTCGAAATTTACTTCGAATATTTATAAAAGAGAAAAAGAGAAATTAAATTATTAAACAATTAAGTTTCAACAAGTTAAATCAATTTATCTAATAATTAAAAAAAAAAAATGAAAACATCGCGACATAAAAAAGCTAGAAAAACTTTAGCCTTTTATATAAATAATTTTAAATTTAGACAACCTTATCAAGTACTTATTGATGGTACATTTGCATTTGCTGCACTTGAGGTTGGTATATTTTTGAGAACAATTATATACAACTATTTTAAAGATATATATATATATATATATATAGTTAATAAATAATTATTTTTTTAATTGTTTTAGAACAAATTTAATATTCAAGAACAATTACCAAAATATTTTCAAGCAGAAACCAAATTATTGACTACACCATGCATCATTTTAGAAACAGAAAAATTAGGCTCTTTTTCGAAAGCAGTTATAGGTGCTATGCAAATAATCAAAAGATATGCAATTCATCGATGTGGACATGATAAGAAACCGATAACGGGTTCCAAGTGTTTGAGTTCTATGATAAGAAGAAACAATTCTTCTAGGTAAGTTAAAAATTTCTTATTAATATTAATATTAATATCAAAATAAATAACATATTAATATTTATTATAGATATATTATTGCAACGCAAGATCGTGAATTACAAGAGGAATTAAGAACAATTCCTGGTGTACCATTGATATATCTTCATGGTAAAGCACCTACTTTGGAGGCACCTTCGGAAGCAAGTCAAAAATACGCTGAAAATATTAGAAATGAATTGGGAATGAGTCTATGGGAGAAAGAAAATATGAAGATGTTAAAAAAAGAGGCGGGTTTAATAAATGAAATTGAGCCAAAACGAAAGAAACATAAGAAAGGTGGTCCAAATCCACTTAGTTGTTTAAAAAAGAAGAAGAAGAAGAACGACGTACAGATGGCAACAGCAGTGTCGGAAAAAAAGAAATCTGGTAAAATTAGAAAAAGGAAAAAAATAAGAATAGCAGCTCATGTCAAAGAAGCATTGATTGCTGAACTTTCAAATAAAACAGAATTGTCGTAATAGTATTCAATTCATATTAATAACAATAATGATTGATCAAAACATATCTTCTTTTCTTTTTTTTTTTCTTTCTTTCTTTTTTTATTCATAATACAATATCTCAATTTATTTAATAAGAATAAAATATTTGTTTAACTTTGACTGGTTCAAGCTGGAACACATCTATAGTTTTGCTGTCAATGACATAAAAAATGTACCTGTTAACAGTAATTTTAAAATACATTATACACACTATTTATAAATTGTTCATTTTATAGAAATACATTTAAATATAATGCATGAAGTATAATACCAAATATGGTAATATTCATGTTGTTCATTAGTTCTCTATTTAACAAACATGATAAAAGCCCAAGATATTTAGCATGGAAGATTATTGCATACATAATGCCTGCCATGCATCCATGACGATTGATGTAAAAAAATGATAAAAAATACATCATGATTTTTAACATTCCTTACAATATTTTTATGTAACTTGTTATATATATATATATATATATATATATATATATATATATATATATTTATATATTTATATATTTATATATTTTTAATATTATGAAAATATTGAAGATTGTATCCTATATTGAAAAAATCAGAGATGTTGGAATCTTCAATTTTTTAAAGAAAATTATATAATACTCCCTATACATAATACATATATATATACATATATATATATATATATATGTATGTATATATGTATATATATATGTATAATATTACAATTACTAATATCTAAATACATGTAAGGAATAATATCTGGAATTAGGAAATATTTGCATCATAGAAAGAATATATGTAAGTGAGATATAAACACAATCCTCAAAATGAATGTAAAATACGCTATATTATTTACATATGTCGTTGAAAGATACAAGAGAAACATTTTCAACATTATATGGAACACTGACATGCGTGTACATGCAAATGATACGCTGTATTATTTACTCCAAAACGTTATAAATTTTAAAAAAATCATTAGAAAAAAGATATCTATTTATAAATGTAATGAATAATGTAAAAGTATGTTTTACATATAGATTATTTTTCGGTTTTATGAAGATTGCATTTTATGTACCTTTTTAGTGTTGTATTACCTCTTCTCTTATAATCTAGATAACGTGAAACATTTTGATTCACTAGATGAAATAAGAATATGAAATTCATGGTAATAATAATAATAATAATATGTACATAATAAAAAGGAAAGAAAGCTAAAGACGAATCGCGATGCAAAGTACACGTGTATCCTGCAAAGAGGAGAACAAAAATAATGCCAATTAGTAATAAGAATTTCTAGAATAGCCTCAAATTTATAAGTATATCCAAAATATATTATAGATCATGTCATGAATGGAGTGCACTGAAATGCACTGTCTATATAATTACCAATAAAAAAGTTTTCTGAACATTATTATAAGTAACAAATGTAAAATAGGTTATTTTTTCTTTTTTCTTTCTTTTTCTTTTTTTTTTCTTTTTTTTTTTTTTACAGTTTCTGTTGACATTGAAATCCCCTTTTGTATAAAATTCACATGAAAGTTAAAGAAACAAAATTAAATAGCGAACAAAGATGTTGTGAAAACTTCTTGACAATAAAAATTTTAGATGGAACTAAATATTTCAATAACATGAAATATATAAAAATTTTACTTAGAAGTTTCGATACGATAATACTAATATGAAAATATTTTGATTGATATTTTACAAAGTTGAGTACTTTGCGGACAATAGAAAACAGTATTCCAGTAAATCAATACAATTACAACGTATATTCATACAGTATTTCTTTCACATTCCATGTGAACTACTGTCAGTCTTAAATTCGCTATAGCGATATTGCTTGTAGACTAACACGTCTCAGTTTTGACAGAAAATAAGAACCTTATATTATACACGAATGTGCTTATTGAAGACAAACTGCTGGTCAAGGATGTTGATTTAATAAAGCACGTGCTGCCATGGCTAACATTTTCATTCGTCTGGCTGACCGATGATTTGGATTTGCTGTTACAAAAGTAGCTAATTGATTTTGCAAAGTCATTAATACAGTACCCATGTGCTCTCGAGTAACAGGATCATTTGGATCTAAATTCAATATAGCTTCTTCTAGCCACCTATATTTCAAGAATTTTATTTTACTTTTACAAAATTTCTCCCATGATATATAAATATCATTGGTGTCAATTATAAAAAGAATGAAACTGTTATTGATTTGTACAATTACCTGTGTTTAAGTTCCGTACGATGTCCTAAATCGGCAGATAGTTGTTGTACCAATGACAATAGTACTGGCTGTTGTAAAATACATCTTGTACCTTGGCCTTGTGGCCCTACAGGAGAGGAAAATACCTTCGACGGTTCTGTCCTTTCACAGGCCAAAACGACTAATCCCAAATCACTGGCACTTAAAGCTTGTTGAAAAGCGGCATTTAATTGACCTCTTTGCAATAGAGAGACAACTCGAGTTTGCGCATCAGCAACGACAGGTACGGATATTGTGGCAGGAGTTGTGGCACGTGAACTTTAATTGTAAATAAACAAAAAAACATATATCTATTCTATATATGTTTAAGAAAATATTGATAATAGTTATATAATATTTTTTTTAACAAGTACCGTGCGCCAGATATTTCATTCAGTTGTTGATTTAGATTTTCCCTGATTGATTCTCGAACAATACGTACATTATCCTCTTGTAAAGAAGATAGTCCTCTAGAAAATTCATTTCGTAATTCTTCGCGTACCAATGATGATAATGCTTCGCTTTGTTGTTCATTTCGTTGTTGATATTGCTTATCAATAATAATATCGACGTTTTGAAGGTCTAAAAAAAAAAAAAAAAAAAAAATATATATATATATATATATACACAAAGATACATAATATTAATATTAACGTATAAATATAAATACAAGTATAAGTTTCTTGGCAAATAGTTAACAATTATAATAACTTACATTCGCGTGTACCTCTGACGAATGCATCTTGTACTTGTCTGAACATATTTTGGCAAGCTTTTTCCATGCCAGGTAAAAGAATATTTGTGAAAGTGTCTTTGAAAGCTACATCAAGAGCAGGTTTAGCTGCATTTGCCGCAGCTAATGCCAATGTTTCTTTTATATGTGTACCGTTAATTAATTTAGTCAAATTATCCTTCAATAGATCGTCCATACGCGTTACATCCAAATGAAGCTGACGTTTTAATGGTTCGACCGTTTCCTCAACAATACGTGGTAAAATAGCCTCTATTTTATCTTTAATCGTTGTCTCGAGTGTATTTAAGAATTCACGCTGACGAGTCATTTGTCCATATAATTGTTCTAACGTTGCCGTTTGTTGTTGCGATGCTCTTGCTAAAACCGATTCCACACGCGTCAATATCGGCGTCTCCTGGCGTAATCTCGTAACTTCAGCTTTTAATTCTCTAATTTCTTGATACTGTTCTTGAATAGTTTCTAAAATAGATTCCATTTTATTGGTTACGTCAGTAATATTTATATTATTTGCATTTTGCCATTTGGCCTCTTGTTCGCAAGAAATGTGACTGGCAGAAGATTTCGTTTCTTCCTTCGCCTTGTTCCTTTGTACAGTAGTATCATCTTCCCCATTTGGATATTCCTCGGAGTCTGGTTTCATGGCGTGTACATTGACATCTTTTAACAATACCATTGGAATATTAGGCCAATCTTCATCGGTATTTGGTGCGGCTTCCTTTTTACTTTCAGAATCAGCCTCCTCGTCTTGTTTACTGAGCGAGAGAATCTCTCTGACCTCTCTGGAAGGGCTACTACCACCACTAGCCGGAGCATGTTCCTCAAGTTCGCTCGTTGCAAGCGGTGGATCCGATGCATTTAACGCTTGCACCGCCTGTGCCAGTGATGGACTAGCAGACAACACGTTCCCAAGTTCAGGACTAGCAGGGCTTGATTCTAATTCATTGTTCTCCTTTTTCGCAGGCGAGCTAAATGCGTCCGGTGTCATTAAGTTTAATCCGGCGTTATGATTACTCGTTGGCTCGATCGTAGCCGATAACATACGATCTTCTTCGCTATTTTCTCCTGAAATTCCATTGTGATTAACAGTCCCAATGTCGGGTAAATCTTCAGAATAATCCAAGGAATCATGGGTCAGCATATCCATGAGACAGTTGCCACTCACTTGTGAGGCAGGCTTAAATGCTATATGACATTCTTGTAATGATTTTGGTTGAACCAGGTACATTCTGATGACAAGCTGTTCCTCGGATTCTTCCTCGCACTGGGAAAGATCCTCCAAGGATTCTCCCGTTGGACGTATTTTTCTTTGCCCAGCATCAACAATTCCAAAACTCAAGATAGGATATGGCAGAAGGAATTCTGATATTGTACTTACACACGCTAATGCTTCTCCACTGACTTTCGAAATACTCAATATGTACAGAACTTTGTTATATATGTCAGATAACAAGAGATAACCAGCGCTAAGGTCTAAGCCTGCTTTCAATACAGGAACTTTTCCGGTGGAAGGAGTTGGCGCAAATTTAATCGTTTGCAAACAAGTCCATAATTCGCACGACCATACTTTCAATTCTGAATTATTGTCACAGCCAGTAATAGCGAATCTCCAGAATTGTACGCTACGTAAAAGTCGATGCGTTAATTGTCTAAGATTGATCAATGATCGTGAGACGAGAAAGATCGAGTAAGTTAGATTAAAAAATTAACTTACTCAGGTTGACAAGTTTGATGATCGTCGAGAAAAAATAGACAAGAAATGGGACGTCCACCGTGGGGTTGCCATTGATGTAAACAATGTGGTTGGGTTTGCGTACCATGAGAATTACCGTGCATATATACCTGGAAGAACTTGACTTCTCCATCAAGACTGGCTGTAGCTAAGGCCGTACCATCTGGGCTAAACGTTGCCTCAACGATCATTCCTGAGTGTTGATTAATTTCTATCATACCGCCACTTTCTTTTGCAGCTGGATCAGTTGCCTATTATTCATTTAAGAGTTCGATTTTCTGTGTAAGAAAACATTTAGACGTCATAATATTGAGATCAATTTACACAGTCACCTCTATAGATCTAAATCTGGCTGCAACAGTGGCAACCGACCACAGTTCTGCCTTTGAACCCCTTGTCAGTACCAAAAGTTTTGACACTTCATCTCCGTCCGATGGATCGTCTTCAGGAATATATGGGCACCAAATAACACGATGACTAGTCGGTGAAGATTCTTCTGCATCTACTTGTAATACTAAACTACATAATAATTCTGATGGCGTAGATTCTATAGTATGTATAAAGAGATTTCCTGAGTAATCTACGCAAGCTAAAATTGCATTTGACACATGAGCAAATGCTAGATCTTGTATCGCTCCGTGCATGCCTCTGAGTAATGCTCTTTGTTCTAATTCTTTATATACAACCCGTACTACTCCGCCTCCGGTTCCAACTAAAAGAAATGCAATATGAAAGAAGGTTCAAAGACAAATTAATAATAAACAAAAAGAAAAAAGAAAAAAAAAAGGAGAAAAAAAAAAAAAAAGAAAGAAATAAGTAAAACGTTGATAATAATTAAATCTATAATGATTACCTTTGATACCATAAGCTAGATACTTTCCAGACATATGAACAGCCAATAATTGACCGGTATAAAAATTATGTTCCCAAGTAAAGTCGACGATATTTTTTAATTTTACTTTGGAACTTCCATGATCATGACCTCCAGAGGATGGTATTATAGTAACATTTTGGCTATACAATTCCACCGAATGTTGATCCTCCTGTCCATTGAATTCTCTGGATAAAAAATGAAGAATGAAAAGGGGAGCGCGTGCAAAGGTAGGGGGGGGGGGGGGGGGGGGGTGGGTGGGTGGTCAAGAAAAAAAAAGGGCGGGGGGGGGGGAAGAAAAAGATATTATTTTGGAAGCACCAATCTCTCTGTGTTTATTATTTTGCCCTTGGCAATATAGCCAAGAGAGTATGTATTAAGGAATAATTTGAATGCCAAGGATTCATGTTCAAAGTTCATAGAAAATATGTAAGAATTTTGATAATTGTTGGAAGGACGATTAAAGAGAATTTGATAGAAAGAAAAAAGAGTGGGAGAGAGAGGGGGGAGGTGTAAGGGAAAAAAAAAAAGTCGAAGGATAATATATCGTGTATCTCTAGGATTAACTCACACTGTCTGAGGATATTGCAGGTGTCGTAGATTTTCTTCTCCGGTTTTGATCATTTTGTCGTTGTTCTTTCTGATCTCTGAAAAATCACCGTTTCAAGAGGGAAAAAGAAGATATTAACAGTTTATATGTATATCCGGGAATCATACGATTCTAACCCCCAACCGGTGGCACGCCTGACGGCATTATCTCCGTCGGTACGCTCGGACTTTCTCACCTTTCGCGCATAAATGTGATTCGCAGGTGTGACCGTTCAACATCGGACGATTTATTCGAACGAGCCTATAATCCGTGCATTATCGTTCTTTCGATTATCGTCGTCGAGACCGCATATCACTAAAACGTACGATATTTTTGGATTATTAAATAAAAATTGAAATGTCAAACGGCAATTAGTATATAACCGCTTGCGCTTGTCAAAAAGACAAAACCGGAAGTCCCCCGGATGGATTCTACTTTTTCATATTACCGCATGATGGCGTTCGATTCGAACAATCGAGATATCGAGAAATTAAATCGAATGAAGGAAAAGTTTTCTATCGTTCAATCAACGAACCAATAAGATCATTGGAATATTAAATTTATTCGATTATCCATTTGGACCGGTCAATTTGATTTCTATTCAAACTTTTAATGTCAAGTTAAATATCGTATTATCGATTTCGTTCAAAGTTATTATACATAATTCATCCTTTATTAATGAGACTTTTTTTTTTTATGTAAATAAACGATTAAGAATTATCCTCACCCCACCCCCATCTCTCTCTCTCTCTCTCCCCCCTCTTCGTGCATTATTGTTCTCTCGAGGATAATAAAATATTTCTCATATCGATCGAATATTGCGCGATAAATTTATACAGTTTATTTTCTTGACTTTATATTACACTATAGACAGGCTTGTAAGTTGTTTTTTTTTTCTTTTTATTTTATTTTTCTTCTTTTTTTTCTTTCTTTCTTTTTTTTTTCTTTTTTCTTTTTTTGCTGTTTTTTCGCGTACGTGTCCTTCAACCCTCTTTGGAAAATGGCAGTAGTGCTCAAACGTACATACGTAGACCCAAAATTGGTGGCAGTTTATTATATTCAGCTAATGTCGGATGATACTGTCGGTTTGTAAATAGCACTTAACATCTACGTATAATGCGTACACATCGTCCCGTTTGCCAAATAGTATTTTATTATACAGATTGCGCTTATTATCCATTTAAAAGCGAGAGGTGAAAGGTGAATCGAAAGGCGCGCTGATAAGAAAATTTTTTTAACTAATGTAAGAATTTTAAGTTTCGATTCACGTTTCTCGCACGGTGCATAGAATTTTTTTTTTTTTTTTTTCTTTTTCTGTTTTTTGCCTACGGTAAAACGGACATCGATCTTCGCGAAGCCATTTATCGAATAGGATAATTTCATATAGTCTCTTTTTTTTCTTTTTTTTTTATTCTTTCTCTCTCTCTCTCTCTCTCACTCTCTCTCTCTCTCTCTCTCTCTCTCTCTCTCTCTCTCTCTCTCACTCTTTCTTCAATCGAATGCCGAACGCGTCGTATAAGAAAACTGACGTCGAACGAATTCGTTTCTTGATTTTCGCATTACGAACAATTTGAAATTTTGCATCATTGAAAATTTCATTGTTCTCATTCTTTTTTCTTTTTTTTTTTCTTTTTTTTTTCCCCTTGCTTACATTCAACCCGTCTTTATTTTTCTATTTATTTATCTTGAAAACCTGTTTTTTTTTCTTTTTTTTTTCTTTTTTTTTCTTTTTTTTTTCTTTTTTTTGAATTCATTAATCATTTCTTTTTCACCCTTTTTCACGCTCATCCCCTTAACGTCCTTTCTCGTATTTCTCGTCGGCGGTAAAGTCGGAGATAGATAAAACTTCTTTTTTCTTTTCTTTTCTTTTCTTTTTTGTTTTGTTTTTTTCTTTTTCTCTCTTTTTTTTGGGTCTCTCGATACATCGTAACGTTCATCTAGATAATGATAAGCACACTGAGACACTGCGCCAATCCAATTGAAAAATGATATTAAATTTTTTATTCATTTGTTTTGTCCACTTCTCGTGATCTTCTCTTTTTCCTTTCTTCTTCTTCTTCTTCGTTTCTTTCTTTCTTTCTTTTTTCTTTTTTTTTTTTCTTTGTTCCTCTTCGAAAATAATATTTCACAGAGATTGAAAAATCACGCGATTAATATATTTCATTCAATACGCGACTCAAAGATTTTAAGAACTCATCGGATATTTCCATTTTTTTTTCTCTTTACTTGTTCTTATTCGTTTCGTTTTTAATCAATTAATCAATGAATCAATGAATCAATGAATCAATTAATTAACTAACTAACTAATTATTCGGATCGTATGATATTCTATGTCTGTCTACGTGTGTGTGTGTGCGTGTACGCTTGCCTGTTCCTTTTTTAGTTTTGTTGTGTTTATTATTATTATTATTATTATATTATTATTATTATTATTATTATTATTATTATTATTATTATATTATTATTATTATTATTATTATTATTATTATTATTATTATTATTATTATTATTTAAGCGTAATAGCTCGATTCAGCTAGGAGCGACTAGTCGATCGCCTAAGGAAGAATTACAATACAATCGTCGTATAAGAAAGAAAGATGAACGATATATATATACACATATACATATGTATGTATATATGTACATGTATATATACATATATATCGGGTGGCTTTGCGTACGGAAAGAATTTCCTTTTTTTTCCTTTTTTTCCTTTTTTATCTCTCTTTCTCTCTCTGTCTCTCTCTCTCTCTCTCTCTCTCTCCCTCTCGTATTTATGAACGAATTTTTCATCTTGTACATTTTTCATGTCGTTCGAATTCTTTCCGTAGGATCTCGAAGAAGATACGAAATTGGATTTACAAGCTTGAAAAATTTTCGCTAAAAATTACAATTTTTGTAAGTATTACAAAAGTCTAAGAAAAAATCTCTTTGATACGATCGTTCGCCATTCGCATGCATGTCGACGATGAAAATGGTCCCTGTGGGATTTCAATCGAAGTAATATAGTTCTCTTTGGATATATTTTATATGGTGTGTGTGTATATATATATTTTATAATATATAATATATATATATATATATATATATATATATATATATATATATAAAAGCGCTTTCTATTTTCTCTCTCTCTTTCTATC
>NC_062189.1:18646518-18649018 GCF_912470025.1 Vespa velutina
ACCGCAACAAATTACCCTAAAGTTCTCGACGTCTTTGAACATTTGCAAGCCTTGCATCGGACCACCTATAGCAAGATTGTGTACTTGTCTGGGATTCAGTATGTATTGGAACTTTCTCAACATCCTTTCGCCTTGTCTACCACCAGATTTTGGATTGATGAAGACCAATAATGGTATCGTATCTGGGGATGGCGTTATTTGGAAGGACATTGCTGGTTGTTGATTCGACGTACTAACACCGCAGCTTAAGAAACCACCCTGATGAAGAGGAATCTTTCGTACTCCAATCGCATCTAATCACAATCCGTAGTCTATCCCAAATAGAAATGTGATCTTTTCATTGTCTTCGTTATCGAATATATGAAATCAATCACAGGTAATGGATGCACAACCACGATATAGCGCGATTAATAAAAATATGATATATACATATATATATATATATATATATATATATATATATATATATATATATAAATAATGATAGATATCAAGGTCACAGTCTTATTTGGGATGAAATATGTACGAAGTAGAGACTAATTGAGAAAAAAAAAAAGAATAAAAAAATAAAAAATAAAAAATAAAAAGAAATAAAAAAAAAAATAAAAAAATATATATAAGTGTGTGTGTGTATATATATATAAAGAAAGAAAAAAAAAAAAAAAAAAAAGATTATCACTACGTTGGTCTAACACTCACGGAACTGACGGATGAAGTATCCTGCCCATGTTTACTACCCCTTTTGCTATCCCTCGACAAAGATCTCTGTCTGTCCAATACCACCGGACATATCGCCGTAGGTGGTAAAATGTGTACAGCGTATTCGCCGAGAGTGCATTCGGCTTTCACTTGGGACACGCATCTGTTGTGCAGCTACAAAGTTACGATTGAACAGCCGATGTTGATCGATCGATCGTTCGAGTCTTCGAGGAGAGTTACAAAAAAAAAAGAAAAAAAAAAAGAAGAGGAGGAAAAAAGAAAAAAGAAAAAAAAAGAAAAAAGAGAGAAAGTGGAGAGGAAAAAATGAGAGAGAGAGAGAGAGAGAGAGAGAGAGAAAGAGAGAGAGAAAAAAATATATATATATACGTATAGACAAGCTATGAAAAAATCGAAAAAGCTTACTCACGGTCAGCTGACACCAACGGCAATGGAGTCCCGTGATTCCGTTGTAACTTTTAATGGTTTTTCTGCACTTGGAGCACTTTCCGTGACAATTGCCCTCGACCCAGTGATGGAGCATAGTTTGCGATGTCTTTTTACTTTTCACATAGGTCGCAATACATGAAGCCGGTGCTCTTTGAACGCACCTTTCGTGAACAGTATACTTGCAGACTTGCGAGAAGAAGAAACAAAATAAATAAATAAATGAATGAATGAATGAACGAATAAATAAATAAATAAATTTATAAATTCATTGTAGAAAGAAAAAGGTAAGATATATATATATATATATATATATATATGTGTGTGAAATATAAAAATATTAAAAAAAAAAAAAGAAAAAGAAATATTCAGCAACGTTGGAAAAATATTTTAGATTTATTTGATAGAGAGTAAAGAAAAAAAAAAAGGAACAGATCCTTACAGACACAACAGAGTCCCTTTTTTCCAAGTCCAACTAACATGTTCAAGCATAGATTGCAATAAGCGGGTTTGCTGAAGTGCTTCAATCTCCACAAATGATTTCCATCCTCCTTCACGTGAGAATCGAGACCAAGGAGAACTAACAATGGAATGGTCGTTAATCCGCCCCTCTTCCATTCCTCCAAGGACACCGTACCATCCGCATCGTAATCGATCTCTATCATCATGTCTTGTAATATCTAAAAATCGTTCGTCGTTCGTTTTTCGAACATTCGTACTCCGGTGCTCATCTTTCATGATACAATGAGAGAAAAAAACTTTCTCAGATTATTTCGTACTCACCGGTTTTAATTCGGTGACGTCCCAACCGAGATATTCGGCTACGTTCATCATTTGATTCACGATGCAGTCCATTTCCTACGATAAAGAAAAACAAATTATTATAAATAATAATGAATGAATGAATGAATGAAATAATGAAATAATGAATGAATATAATAATGAATGAAATAATGAATGAACAAACGAATGAATGAAATAATGAATGAATGAATGAATGAACGAATGAATAAATTTAATATCAATGGATGACATATTTTCGATCAAAAATCAATGAAAATTAACTTTGAATATATTTACAATTCTTCTTTCCTCGATTTTAATCTAAAAGAAAATATCAAATGTACCAAATCTATGTGTGTATTAGTTAATGAAATTGTAAGAAGTAGGAGAAAAAGAAAAAAAAAAACAAAAAAGAGAAAAAGGAAAAAAGAAAAAAGATTTAATATCGTCGAATATTTATAAATGATTCACGAAGAGAATAACAATAGATAACTTATAGATTACATTGTAAATTCTATTAGTTACAACTACCAATTGGATCCTAATATCCTAAAATTTACTCGAGTAAGTATTA